>NC_091286.1:64385081-64642581 GCF_032444005.1 Ranitomeya imitator
GTGAATTATATATAAATAAAGGAAGAGGTGTACACCCAGAACTTTAAGAAGACGGGAGGGTATGTACAGGTGCTGTCATGGACTCCGAAAAACACCGTTAACCGGTGAGTAACTAAGACTTTATTCGGTCGTCCATGACAGCACTACGGAGAGAATTACAGAGAGTAACTAACTAGGGAGGGACTACAGCTTGCAGCACCCTTACACCAAAAGAGAGGTCAGAGGAGGCACCCAGGTTCAATCTATAATGGTTATAGAAAGTGTTTGGAGAAGACCAAGTAGCAGCCTTACAAATCTGGTCGATCGACACCTCCAATCTTTCCGCCCACGAAGCCGCCATAGCTCTAGTGGAATGCGCTTTAAGACCTTCAGGCGCCGGCTTGCCCTTTGAGATATAAGCCAGCGAGATGGCCTCCCTGATCCATCTAGCTAGAGTAGACTTCGATGCTCTATGCCCTTTCCTACTACCCGGATAGGACACGAATAAGGCATTATCTAACTTCCAGGAATCAGTTACCGCTAGATACTGCAGGATACATCTTCTTACATCTAAGGTGTGTAACTTCCTCTCCTTATCGTTGGTAGGACTGGGGAGGAAAGATGGAAGGACTATTTCCTGTGTTCTGTGGAAACTGGACACTACCTTAGGGAGATATGCTGGATCAGGGGATAGTATCACTCTATCATCCCTAAGCTGCATGTAAGGGGGAACCCTGGATAATGCTTGGATGTCGCCTATCCTACGCGCCGATGTTATGGCCACCAGGAAGGCTACTTTAAGGGAAAGATTTTTAATAGAGGCTGAAGTAATTGGCTCAAATGGGGCCTCTGTCAAGGCTGAGAGGACTAGGTTCAGGTCCCAAGGCATGACTCTATCCTTCACAATTGGTCTAGACCGCTTTGTTGCCCTGATGAATCTGCTGACCCAGTGATTCTCAGCGATGTTGCAGCCAAAGAGGGCCCCCAAGGCTGATACCTGCACCTTAAGAGTATTTGGGGATAACCCCATATCTAACCCCCTTTGTAAGAATTCCAAGATCTGGACAATCGGTATTGACTGTCCAGCTGTTGCCCCCGAGTTCTGAAGAAACCTCTTCCAGATTCTGACAGATTTTTGTGGTTATCATTTTCCTGCTTTTCAGCAGCGTGTTAATGAGGGCTGGCGAGAACGCCCTATCTTTTAGTAGCGCCCGCTCAAAATCCACGCCGTCAGATGAAGGCCAACCGCTCGAGGATGGTAGACTGGGCCCTGGGATAGGAGATCCGGAATGTCTGGCAAGACCCATGGATCGGATATCGACATAGCCCTCAGGCATGGAAACCACGTCCTTCTGGGCCAGAAGGGGGCAATTACTATCACTGTGGCCTTGTCCTTCCTGATTTTCCTCACCAGAGGAAGTAGAGACAGGGGAGGAAAGGCGTAGGCTAGCCTGAAGTTCCAGTCTATGAGGAGGGCGTCTACTGACAGGGGATTTTCTCTGGGGTTCAGAGAGCAGAACTGTGCAACTTTCCTGTTTCCTTTTGTGGCAAACAGGTCTACCTCTGGTTGTCCCCACCTTTCCACGATAAGGTCGAAGATGGTGCTGTTCAGGGACCACTCTCCCTGCCTTAATGTGTTGCGACTTAAGAAATCCGCTGTAGTGTTTTCTGCCCCTTTTATGTGTAGAGCCGTCAACGAGAGAAGATGTTGCTCTGCTAGATGAAACAGACGATCTGCTACACACATCAGGGATCTGGAACGAGTCCCGCCTTGGTGATTTATGTATGCCACGGTGACTCGATTGTCCGAGAATACCCGCACGTGGTGGCCCTGTAGACAGACAAGGAGTGTTTTAACCGCCTGCTCCACAGCCGTTAACTCCTTTAGATTGGAAGACATCTCCATCTGATCATGATCCCAAAGCCCCTGGACCAATGAATCCCCCATGTGAGCCCCCCACCCAGAAGGGCTAGCGTTCGAGGTGATAATACGAGTTATATTATACTCCCAGGGGACCCCTGTGGACAGGTTCTTTTGATCTAACCACCACTCAAGGGATACCACAGTGTCTTGGGATAGGGTCAGCAGACTGTCTAGACCTCCTCCCAACCTTTTTTGATGTAACAGTACCTCGCCCTGTAGTATCCTCGTATGATACTGAGCCCATCGGACCGCCGGAATACAGGACGAGAGAGAGCCTAACAGAGACATGGCTCTTCGTAGGGACATGGTGGGGTTTTTTGAGGCATTCAGCACCTGAAGGTACAGGCGATTAATTTTTTCTTGAGGCAAACGGCATTCCTGAACCTGGGAATCCAGGGTCAGGCCTAAAAATCGCTGCACCGTCATGGGCTGTAACCGTGATTTTTTAATGTTTAGCATCCACCCCAGACGCTCTAGAGCCGACATCACTTTATGTAACTGTTCTAGACAGTGATCTGCCGTTTTACCTACGATAAGGAGATCGTCCAGGTAGGGGATTATTAGAATGTTGGACTCATGAAGGTGTGCCATAACTTCCGCCATTACCTTGGTAAATACCCGAGGGGCGACTGAAATCCCAAAGGGAAGGGCCCTATACTGGAAGTGTCTTATTACCCCATCCAATCGTACCGCCACCCTCAGGTATCGTTGGTGACCTGCATAAATAGGGATATGGTAATAGGCGTCCTTCAAATCCAATACTACCATAAAGCAGTTTTTAAACAGCAACTTTATTGCGGTATTAATAGTTTCCATTTTAAATGGTTGAATGGTCAGAAAATTATTCAGCGCTCTAAGGTTGATAATTGTTCTGAAGGAGCCGTCTGGTTTACTTATTAGGAATAGAGGAGAGTAGAAACCACTACCCTGTTCTCCTTCCGGAACCTCGGATAAGACATTTTTATTGAGCAGATCGTGAACTTCCGCTTCCAGGGCCGCCTGTTCCGCTGGAGAGGATCTGAGAGGGGTGACTCTGAAGAAGTTCTGAGGGATAGAGGAGAATTCTAGCCGCAGACCCGTAGCTATCAACCCCAAAATCCAATCACTACTGGAGATCTTGGACCAGGCCAGGTAGAAGGCAGATAGTCTACCTCCCACCGGGGCGACTAGTCATTGGGGTGGTTTTTTGACTTCACGGGGTGGCTCCTGACGTCCTCCACCAAACATGAACCCAGTACCTCTTCTTTTTCTCGTCCCATCTGCTCTGATCTCTGGCCGGTCTCCTCCGAAAGAATCTTTTCCCTGCGAAGGGGCGCCGGTAAGAAGTAGTTGGAAGATTAGGAAACTTCTTCTCATCTCCGGCTTTCTCTAGCAGCTCATCTAGGACTGGTCCAAACAGGTATTCCCCTTCACATGGGATGGAGCACAGACGAGATCTGGACTGAAGGTCACCGGGCCAACATTTCAGCCATAGGGCCCTGCGTGCTGCGTTCGATAGTCCTGCCGCTCTAGCCGCCATTCTTGCGGAATCCGCAGAAGCATCTGCGAGAAAGGCAGCAGCATTTTGGATTGTTGGCAGGAATTTCAACATGGAATCTCTGGAAACACCTTCTTCCAATTTAGACCCCAGCTGATCTAGCCAGACCATCATTGATCTGGCTGCGCATGTCGCAGCTACCGCCGGTCTCAAGGCACCAGCCGACATTTCCCATGTCCCTTTAAGGAACGAGTCAGCCTTTTTATCTAGAGGATCCTTTAGGGAAGCCATGTCATCAAAGGGGATAGAAGATTTTTTGGATGCCTTAGACACCGCCGCGTCTAATTTTGGTGCCTTATCCCATGTGTTCACCATGGGGTCCTCAAAGGGGTATCTTCGTTTAAAGGCCGGTGGAAAAGAGCCTTTTTTCTCTGGCTTCTTCCATTCTTTTTTAATGAGGTTTTGGACCTTGTCATTGAGCGGAAAAGACCTACGTTTTTTAGGGTCTAGGCCGCCAAACATTAAGTCCTGGGCTGACAGTTCTGGTCTTTCATCCGCTACCCCCATAGTGGATCTAACTGATTTAATCAGTTTGTCCATTTGGTCCAATGGGAAACAGAACCGGTTAGACTCTTCTTCCGAAGAGGACGCTGAGGAGACAGAGGCGTCTGAATCATTCTCCCTACTTGGGCCAACAGATGAATCCGAATTTGAGGCGCTAGGCTCCCTTCTCCTTTTGGAAGGCTCCCCCCGGGATAGGGATTTCAGGGAATCCTTCCTGATAATCTCCCTAAGATTTGATGTGAAATCGGGAGACTCCTCCGCCACCTATGGGAGCGGAGAAAAAAGGCTATGTAATTTCCTCTGGTGCTACCGCTATATAGTATCCCATTTATCTATTTCCTACCGTCTGCCGCACACACGACTGACAAAGTCTCTTAGGGTAGGCGTCTGGCAAAGGGCAAGCGCATAGCGCGCACTCCTTGTTTTTTGATTTACCAGCGCTCTTTTTCCCCTACGGAAATAAACATAGGAAAGACTGCATCAGGGTACATTCACGAAGATCTCTTACCCAGGCAGTAGCGGTAGGTACCGGATTACTGGGGGGTCGGTCCAGATCCTTCTGTCTTGATCTGCGACTGGCCTGAGCACTGCGCCCGCGGGTCTTCTGCTGGGTATTTGCCTCCGAGGATCTGTCCCCTTGCTCCAGCAGGTCACCGGCAGCTTCTGGCACCTCCATAGCTGTAGATGCTATCAGCAGCTCTGCAGCAGTGTAATTGGCCATATATAGCCCTCCCCCATCCGGAACATGTGCAGGTGTGCATGGCCAGCCTAATCAATCCCCCCCCTGCCCCGGACCATGCTCGACCCTCCCCCGCCCCTGAACGCTCCCCCCCCGCCGCTCCCACCGCATGCAGGACAGCGGTATCCCCAGCGAAGCCGGCCGGCGTCTAACTTCCGGTCCTGGCTCCGCCCCCCCTCGCGTCACTTCCGGTAACGCCGGAGCGCTCAGGGAAGAGCCCGGAGGCCGGCGCCGCCGGATCTCCCAGCCACACGCCGCTACACCGCACATGGCCAGCACAGCGGCGATACCGGCCGAAGCCGGCGCCCGACCCCCGGACCCGCCCCCCCCAAAGGAGCGCAGAGGGGCACACCGGGAAGTCCACGCCGCACGGATAGGAGCCAGAGGTAGGGAGGACCGGGGCACGGGAGAGCGAAAGGACCGGGGGGTTGGGGGGAGATATACTCACCTTCGCCGGCCACAGAGACAGACCTCCTCCGGACGCTGCTCCCCACTGCACCGCTCACTGTCGTGGAGCCCTACCCGGGCCCACCGTGGCGCTTCCAGGGACCCGCACTGCCCGAGGTAGGAGACCCCCTCGCTACCTGGGTCGGACAGCCGGCCTGGGTGCTTGATAGGTGACTGAAGAAAAATCTGTAGGGAATCCTGTCCTCCAGGAACAGGAAACCAACTGATGCGTGGGGAGAGGTGCCGCCCTTATGTATCTGTAGGTTTCCTGTTCCTGAAGGGCGGATCCCCTCTCTCCGTAGTGCTGTCATGGACGACCGAATAAAAATAGCCTGATGCAGGGGGGATATAGGGGGTAAATATCCTGGTGCAGCCATGTGGGGGGATATCTATTATATAAAGCTGAATGTGTGTATGTGTGTGTATGTCCGGGATTGGCATCTGAACCGTAGCAGCTACAGCCACAAAATTTTGCACAGTTACACGTCTGGACCCCGAGAGCGTCATAGGCTATGTTGTGAGGCGAAATTTTAACCCTGCGCTTTCCAATTCACCAAACAATTTTGCCCCTATCTACATAATGGGGAAAAAGTGAAAGGAAAAGTGTTGGAGACGTCCCAGCTACAGCCACAAAATTTTGCACAGTCACACGTCTGGACCCCGAGAGCGTCATAGGCTATGTTGTGAGGTGAAATTTTAACCCCGCGCTTTCCAATTCACCAAATAATTTTTCCCCTATCTACATAATGGGGAAAAAGTGAATTGAAAAGTGTTGGAGGCAAATTGACAGCTGCCAGATGTGAACAAGGGGGACTTAAAGAATGAGAGCGATGGTGCCAAAGAGTATATACCGTACAGTTACTAAGGTGGAGCCCCGACATGGGATACTCACCACACACGGGGATATGAACACACACACAAAATGCGCCACACACTACCACGTGCTTGAACACATATACCACCCTCAGCACACATTTCACCACACATACACCAACCTCGACACATAAAAGTCGAAACACAAAAGTCGCCGCTCAAAACTCGCCACGCGCAAAACTCACCACGTGCAAAACGAGGCTCACGCAAAACTTGAACCCGCGGAAAAATTGCCACATGCACAAAAGTTGCAACACATGCAAAAGTTGCCTCAAACAAAACTTGCACATACTCAAAAGGCACCACACAAAACTCGCCACGCGCAAAACTCGCCATGCACAAAACTTGCTGCACACAACTTGCTACACTAACCTGTCACATGCAACTCGACACACAAAAAGTTGCTACACGCATGTCGCCACACAAAACTCATCTCACAAAAGTCGCCACATGCATGTCGCCACACGCAACTCAACACACACAACTTGACAAACGAAACTCGCCCTAAAACACACACAAGTCTGGTATTATCCTTCAAAAATAAAAATCTGATTAATAAGCAGACAAACTACAAGAGCAACAAATGTACCATATAGGAAATACGCCAGCTGTCAGTCACATGACCTGTCTATTATGTGTGAGCTAATATATACTGCCAGGGGGAAGGCTTCCTGTTGGCTGGGGATTTATCAGGCTGCCAATTTAGCTTACAATTACTGAGGTAAAAATACTGACCAAATAACGTGTGAACGATGTCTAATACAGGAGGAGATGACATACAGATATATACTATGTACAGGGGAGATAACACACAGGTATATACTATATACAGGAGAGATGACACAGGTATATACTATATAGAGGAGGAGATGGCATACAGGTACATACTATATACAGGAGGAGATGACATACAGGTATATACTATATACAGGAGCAGATGACCTACAGGTATATACTATATACAGGAGATGACATACAGGTATATGCTATATATAGGAGATGACATACAGGTATATACTATATACAGGAGGAGATGACACAGATATATACTATATACAGGGGAGATGACACACAGGTATATACTAGATATAGGAGATGACATACAGGTATATACTATATAAAGGGGAGACAACACACAGCAGGTATACACTATATACAGGGGAGATGACATACAGGTATATACTATATACAGGAGATGACATACAGGTGTATACTATATATAAGGGAGATGACAAACATGTATATACTGAGGTGAAAATGAGAGGTGTGAGGTGATAATGAAAAGTTGTGAGTGCAAAATGAGGACTGAGGGAAAATAGTGGAGTGATCGGAAAATGACAGATGTGAAGTCGAAATGACAAGTGTTAGGGGGAATGAGAGGTGTGAGGGAGAAAATGAGAGATGTGAGGGGGAAAATGAAAGATGTGATGGGGAAAATGAGAGGTGTGATGGGAAAATAAGAGAAGTGAGGTGCTATAACTAAACACAGATATTTACTATGCCCAGGCAACGCCGGGCTCTTCAGCTAGTAGGTAATAAATGGACACGTGTAGGGGGGTGATATAGGGGGTAAATGGCTTGGTGCATCCATGTGTGGGGATATAGGAAATAAATGGACAGGTGTAGGGGGTGATATAGGGGGTAAATGTCCTGGTGCAGCAATGTGGGGGGATATAGGTAATAAATGGACACGTGTGGGGGGTGATATAGGGGGTAAATGTCCTGGTGCAGCAATGTGGGGGGATATAGGTAATAAATGGACAGGTGTAGGGGGTGATATAGGGGGTAAATATCCTGGTGCAGCCATGTGGGGGGATATAGGTAATAAATGGACAGGTGTAGGTGGTGATATAGGGGGTAAATGGCCTGGTGCAGCAATGGGGGGGGGGATATAGGTAATAGATGGGCAGGTGTAGGGGGTGATATAGGGGGTAAATGGCCTGGTGAGGAGATATAATGGGTAAATGGCCCGATGGGGATGTGGGATAAAAAGTGTGATACTGGGGGGATATAGTGGGTAAATGTACTGATGCAGTGGTGTGGGGGGATATAGGTAATAAGTGTTCAGGTGCGAGAGGTGATATAGGGGGTAAATGGCCTGTTGAGGTGGCGGGGGGATACAGGGATTAATGGCCCGATGGGGGTGGGGTGGAATAGGTGATAAACAGTCTGATACAGGGGGATATAGGGGTTAAATGTCCTGGTGCAGATAGGTAATAAATGGCCAGATGCAGGAGTGATAATAGGTGTAAATGGTCTGGTGATGAGAATATAGGGGGTAAATGGCCTAGTGAGGCGGGGGTTACAGGGGGTTAAAGGCCCGATTTGAGGGGGGGGGGAGGCAATAGATGATAAACAGAGATACAGAGGGAAAATGTCCTGGTGCAGAGGTGGGAGGGGTATAGGTAATAAATGGCCAGATATAGGGGGTAAATGGTCTGGTGGTGAGGCTATAGGGGGGTAAATGGCCTGGTGAGGGGATGCAGGGAGTTAATGGCCTGATGGGGATGTGGAGGTGGGATAGGTGATAAATAGCCTGAAGCAGGGGGAAAAATAGGAGGTAAATGTCCTGTGCAGAGGTGGGAGGGGTATAGTTAATACATGGCCAGATGCAGGGGGGGATATAGGTGGTGAATGGGCTGGTGAAGTTGGATATAATGGGTTAATGGCCCGGTGGGGATGCAGGGTACAGGTCATAAATAGCCTGATACAGGGGTAAATGTTGTGGTGTAGGGGGCAATATAAGGGATAAATTGCCTGGTGAGGGCGGGATATAGGGGTAAATTGTCTCGTGGGGGCGTTAAGCGGCAAAGAGCCCGGTCTGGAGCACTGCAGGAGGTGAACGGCCCGCTCGGGTGCGGGGTCTGGAAAGGGCTAAATGGCCGCTGGGGAGGAGGTACAGGGCCGGCCATGAACGGGTTACACATATTAATCACTGCCTGCTCCCAGTCAGCCCCTGCCCGCAGTTACACACAGGCTGCCGCACTCAATATTCCCGCTCTCGCTGCTTAAAAGCCGCAGGGAGAGGAGAGGACATACAGGGACCAGCGGCCGCCGCACCGGTACACAGTGAACATGGATCCCGGCGCCGTAGACACAACACAGCCACGCGTCCACAAACGTAAAACCAACACACTCCATTTCTTACCGTGTGAATGCTGGCAGGCGCTTTACGGCAAGGCGCCGACGTCACACTTTTTCCCAGCAGCCTCGCGTTCATCATGTGACTTGAGACGCAAGGTGACGTAAAAGGAGAACATTAGAGATGGAAGAGACTATGGCGGCGGCCATCTTTTTGGTGGGAAAAGAAAACTGGTAGGGTATGTGTTCATGTTCAGGACAGCATGAGGATTTGGTCAGGATTTTACGCAGGTAAAATCTGCACCTGGGGTCACTGACAGGTCACCTGCGTTGTTTCAGCATTGTAAGGACATGCTGTGTTCTGAAAAGACGCGTCGCATGTCCGTTTTCGTGGGTATGCCGCATGCGTCTTCTAATGCATAGTGGAGACGGGATGTCATGAAATCCCCTCCACTATGCTGTAACATCTGGACGCTGCGTGTTTGACTCTGCGGCTCTACGCAGCGTCAAACACGCGTTTCGTGAACGTGGAAACATACCCTTAGGGTATATGTCCACGTTCAGGATTGCATCAGGATTTGGTCAGTATTTTACCTCAGTATTTGTAAGCCAAAACCAGGAGTGGAGCAATTAGCGGAAAAGTATAATAGAAACATATGCACCACTTCTGTATTTATCACCCACTCCTGGTTTTGGCTTACAAATACTGATGAAAAATCCTGACCAAATCCTGAACGTGGACACACACTCTTAGGGTATGTTTCCACGTGTCGGATTACATCCGGATTAGCTGCGGATTAAACGCTGCATACAGCCGCAACGGTCAACCCGCAGCAACCAGATGTTACAGCATAGTGGAGGGGATTTTATGAAATCCCGTCTCCACTATGTGTGCATACACACATCGGGGGGCCCTGCGTTTATGGACATGCGGCGCGTCTTTTTAGAATGCAGCATGTCTGTTTACCTTGCGGCGATTCTCTGTCGCCGCAAGGTTAATCACAGGGTCCTACGTATAGGGTGCGGAGATTATGGATGTGTGCAATGGACACATCCAGAATCTCCCTGCGTACAGAAGGGGGCGGCGTGGGTTTTCGGCTCCGTCCAAAGCGCTGTCATTATGGACCGTGGACACGCACCCTTAAAGGAAATGTGTCACCTCATATTTCGTATATAAACTGCAGCCACCACCATCAGGGGCTTATAAGTCCCCAATGTCACCTGAAAGAGAAGAAAAACAAGTTAGATTATACCCTCACCCAGGGCGGTCCCGGTTTGAGTCCGATGGGCGTCGCGGACCAGGTCTGGCGACTCCCATCTTCATATAATGTCATCATCCTCTTTGCTTCTGTTGTGGCTCCTGCGCAGGCATACTGATTTGCCCTGTTGAGGGCAGCGCAAAGTACTGCAGTGCGCAGGCGCCGGGACTCTCTGACCTTACGTGGCGCCTGCGCACTGCAGTACTTTGTTCTGCCCTCAACAGAGAACATCAAAGACAACATCATCATATGAAGATGGGAGGCGCTGGACCCGGACCGCGACACCCATCGGACCGAACCACCCCTGGGTGAGTATAATCTAACTTGTTTTTTTCTCTTTCAGGTAACATCGGGGGCTTATCTACAGCATTACAGAATGCTGTTGATAAGCCCCTGATGGCGGTGGCCGCAGTTTAGATACAAAATATGAGGTGACAGATTCCCTTAAGCTATGTTTCCACGTTCAGTAAGGCTTGGTTTACATTAGCGTTTCTGTGCACAGCATATCATCTGCATGCGCGAGCGCATGTCAAAACGCATCCTTACACCTCTGAATCATTACACAAAAAAAATGCTGCGTGTGCATGCGTTTAGGCATGTGTTTGCATTTTTTATGCGCATGGTGGAGTTGGTGACATCATTTCCTGGACATGCGCAGTCTAAAGTACGCATTCATACCGAACGCATGCGTATCGAATGCATGCATACGCATCTCCTTGCGTACCAATGTGTTTCCATAGACAGTGTTACGAACGCTGCGCATACTTACCCGGCTTCTCCCATCCCTCGGTGCACTCGCGATCCTGTCCAGCGCCGCTCTGCTTCCTCCTTCGCCGGCTCACGGCGTCCGGTCTCTCTGCGCATGCGCGGTCGCGTCTCCTCCATCGCAGAGCCTTCTGGGAGGTCGCGACCCGGTGGCTCCGCCCCAACATGGCGGCGCCCATCGGGTATTTCTTCCCGGCGTCTCCCTAGGTAAGACGCCTTTGCTTTGTAGGTGCACTGTCTGCCGTCAGTGTCCCTATGCCCTAGGCTCCCCTGTACCAGTGTCTTCTCTCAGCCCAGTCTTTACTTTGTCTCAGTGTCCTGCCAGCCCGTGTTCCTGCTGTGTCTTGCCTGTCCGTGTTCCTGCTGTATCCTGCCAGTCCGTGTTCCTGCTGTATCCTGCCAGTCCGTGTTCCTGCTGTATCCTGCCAGTCCGTGTTCCTGTTGTATCCTGCCAGTCCGTGTTCCTGCTGTATCCTGCCAGTCCGTGTTCCTGCTGTATCCTGCCGGTCCGTGTTCCTGCTGTATCCTGCCAGTCCGTGTTCCTGCTGTATCCTGCCTGTCCGTGTTCCTGCTGTGTTCTGCCAGCCCGTATTCCTGCTGTGTCCTGCCTGTCCGTGTTCCTGCTGAGTCCTTCCGGTCCGTGTACTTGCTGAGTCCTGCCAGTCCGTGTTCTTGCTGTGTTCTGCCGTTCCGTGTTCCAGTCATTTTCAGTTAAGTCTTGTTTTCCTATTATTCCCTGCCATCCTTATAGCCTGTGGTTTCCTTCTTTTTCTTGGGTCGCCCCTTTGGCTCTAGCTGTTGTGTCTCCATTCCCCTGAGGTCCTGCTCCTAACACTCCCTGTATAGGGGGTGATTCCATCTGGTCCGCTCGACCCCGGGGGCTCTAGAGTCACGACCCAGAGGGTCCACTCTCAGATTTCTGCCAGAGTACTTACAGTAAGCAAAGGCCATGGACCCCGCTGGGGCCTCTGCTGCGCAGAAAGAGCTACTCTTTTTGCGAGAGAATCAGTCTCGCATGATGTCTTTTATGAAAGCTATGGATTCTCGCTTGTCCACGCTCCAGTCCTCCGATCCTGGCAACGCCGCTCTACTCGTTGGCTTACAGCAAGAGTTAGCTCAGCAGCGTGACACCCAGGCCCATATACTTAGTTATATGTCTTCTATTGACGATCGGCTGCTTTCCATCCAGACGGCCGCTTCTACGTCTGCTCCTGCGTCCCACCCTCCACCCCGCTTGGCTAAACCGCCTCGGTACAATGGGGATCCTAAGTCCTGCCGAGGATTTCTAAACCAATGCCGTCTTCACTTTGAGCTTCTGCCCCAGCATTACCCGACGGATCGGTCCAAAGTTGCGTTTTTGATTTCCCATCTGGAGGGTGACGCCTTGGCATGGGTTAATCCACTCTGGGAGCGAGACGATCCCCTTGTCTCCCGGTTGTCTGAATTTTTGGAGACTTTCCATCTTGTCTTTGACGAACCTGGACGTCTGGCCTCTACAACTGAAGCTCTATTTTCTCTCCATCAGGGATCGTTATCCGTAGGCCAGTACGCTATTCAGTTCCACACACTCTCCTCTGACTTGGGCTGGAACAATGAGGCGTTGGTGGGTGCTTTCTGGCGGGGTCTCTCTGGGCGCATAAAAGATGAGTTAGCCGGTCGGGACACCCCTACTGTTTTGGAGGAATTAATTTCCTTAGCTACCCGTATTGACCTTCGGTTCCAAGAACGCGCCCGCGAGCGGAGGTCTCTTCGTCCTTCTTCTGCCACCCGTAAGCCACTCAGTCCTCAGCCTAGAACCTCCTCTCAGGCGTCCGCACCGGAACCTATGCAAGTGGACCGTCTTAACATGTCCGAACAACGTCGTAAAGAAAGGCGCACTCAGGGGTTATGTTTTTACTGTGGGAGTGCTGCTCATTTATTGCGCTCTTGCCCTGAACGTCCGGAAAACTCCTCCGCCTAGGTCAGGTAAGAGAGGCCTCTCTAGGTGTGTGTGATCCCTCTCAACCCCTTACTTTGTCCGTTCTTTTGCATATTGCGGGCAAAGGCATTTCTCTGGATGCGTATGTGGATTCGGGCGCAGCAGGGAATTTTATTAGGTTGGAGGAGGTTTTGAAATTCTCCGTTCCAGTCAAAACCTTAGAGGCTCCTGTGATTCTTGCATCTGTGGATGGTAAACCGTTACAGGAGACCATTACTCAAGTAACACTTGAGGTGGAACTTCAGGTTGGGGCTCTGCACAAGGAGAGAATTGCATTTTATGTTTTAGCGGGTCTGTCTCATCCTCTGCTCTTAGGTCTTCCTTGGTTACGGAACCACGAGCCCATTTTAGATTGGCGCAATGGTAATATCTTGCGCTGGGGTGAGCTTTGTCGGGAACGTTGTCTGCTGCCGGTGCGTCCTGTGGGATCTTCCTCTAATTCTTCTCCTTCCTCTTCTTTTCCCGCCTTACCCTGTGTCTACAGCGCTTATTCTGATGTCTTCAACAAGAAGGAGGCTGAGGGTCTTCCGCCTCACCGGCTCTATGATTGTCCCATAGATCTCGTGCCTGGAACTAACCCGCCCAGGGGCAGGATCTATCCTCTTTCTCCTGCTGAGACTCAAGCTATGTCTGAGTACATTCAAGAAAATCTTGCTAAAGGATTCATTCGCAAGTCTTCTTCTCCGGCCGGAGCAGGGTTTTTTTTCGTGAAGAAGAAAGACGGTTCTCTCCGTCCCTGCATTGATTATCGAGGCCTAAACAACATCACGGTGAAGAACAAATATCCTCTGCCACTCATTCCGGAACTCTTCGACCGTCTTCGGGGTGCGCAAATTTTTACCAAATTAGATCTACGTGGCGCATATAATTTGGTTCGTATTCGTGCAGGCGATGAGTGAAAGACTGCCTTCAATACTCGTGACGGTCACTACGAGTATTTGGTTATGCCGTTTGGTCTCTGCAACGCCCCCGCGGTTTTCCAGGAATTTGTGAACGATGTATTTCGGGATCTTCTCTACTCCTCGGTCGTGGTTTACCTTGACGACATTCTCATCTTTTCTCCGGATCTCTCCACTCACAGGCGAGATGTCCGTCGTGTTCTGCAAAGGCTAAGAGAGAATCATCTGTTCGCTAAGATTGAGAAGTGAGTCTTTGAACAATCTTCTCTTCCCTTCCTTGGATATATTGTCTCAAGATCTGGCTTAGAGATGGATCCAGAGAAGGTTTCTGCTGTCCTGAATTGGCCTCGTCCTCTTGGAACAAAAGCAATCCAACGTTTTCTTGGCTTTGCCAACTACTATAGACAATTTATTCCTCATTTTTCTTCCATGACCAAGCCTATCTCTGCTCTAGTTCGCAAGGGAATCAACTCCAGTCTTTGGACCCCTGAGGCTGAAGAGTCCTTTCTGTCTCTTAAACAAAGTTTCGCTACGGCCCCTGTGCTTCATCGTCCTGATGCTAATAGACCGTTTGTCCTTGAGGTCGACGCATCCTCTATTGGAGCTGGTGCCGTACTTTTGCAAAGATCCTCGTCCGGACGTTTGGTGACCTGTGGTTTTTTTTCTAAAACCTTTTCCGCTCCTGAGCGTTACTACTCTATTGGAGATAAAGAACTTTTGGCTATCAAGCTAGCCTTGGAGGAATGGCGTTATCTCCTTGAGGGGGCTCTTCATCCATTTACACAGACCACAAGAATCTGGCCTATATTCAGTCTGCCCAAAGACTAAATCCACGACAAGCCAGATGGTCTTTATTCTTCGGACGATTTGAATTTGAACTTCATTTCCGACCTGGAAATAAGAATGTCAAAGCAGATGCTCTTTCTAGATCCGTTCAGCCTCTGGACATTGAGGATTCTCCGGCTCACATCATTGATCCTACGAAGATCGTCACTCTTGCTCCTCTAAGAGTGATTTCAACTCTTCCTGGCAAGACTCTTGTGGCTAACCAAGACAAGGAGAGAGTTTTACGTTGGGGTCACTCCTCCAAAATTGCAGGACATGTAGGAGTCAAGAAGACACTTTCTCTTATCTCTCGGCATTCTTGGTGGCCATGTCTCCGACAAGACGTCACCAAATTCATCGCTTCTTGTCCTTCTTGTGCAAAAAATAAAGTCCCTAGGCAGCTTTCTTCCGGTCTCCTGCATCCTCTGCCTGTGCCTTTCGTTCCTTGGAGTCATATAGCTATGGACTTCATCACTGATCTACCTTGTTCCTCGAATTGCTCTGTCATCTTGGTTGTTGTAGATCGGTTCTCTAAGATGGCTCACTTCATCGCATTGCCTGGTCTGCCTTCCGCTCCTGAGTTGGCAAAGATCTGTTTACACCAAGTCTTCCGTCTTCATGGTTTTCCACATCATATCGTCTCAGACCGTGGAGTACAATTTACCTCACGTTTTTGGAGAGCTCTCTGCAGTCTATTAAAGGTTAACTTGGACTTCTCTTCCGCCTATCACCCTCAGTCCAACGGACAAGTGGAGCGA
Source organism: Ranitomeya imitator (assembly GCF_032444005.1). Taxonomy (NCBI): domain Eukaryota; kingdom Metazoa; phylum Chordata; class Amphibia; order Anura; family Dendrobatidae; genus Ranitomeya; species Ranitomeya imitator. The sequence continues at coordinate 64,400,650 of NC_091286.1, forward strand.
GTTAATCAAGTCCTGACTACATATCTGCGACATTTCTCCAATGCACACCAAGATGACTGGGTCTCTCTTCTCCCCTGGGCCGAATTCTCATATAACAATCTTCCCAGCGAGTCTTCCTCCAAAACTCCCTTTTTTGTAGTCTATGGTCAACATCCGAACATTCCTCTTCCTGTTTCTCTTTCCTCGGGGGTACCGGCAGCGGATTTCTTGTCCCGGGAATTCTCTACGATTTGGAGTGAGACCAAAGCGGCTCTTGAGAGAGCTAGCCTTAATATGAAAAAGTTTGCTGACAAGAGGCGTTTGGATGCTCCGCCATATTGTCCGGGTGAAAAGTTTGGCTTTCCTCTCACTATATCAAGCTTAAAATTCCCTCTTGCAAACTGGGTCCCCGCTATATTGGTCCTTTTCCTATCTTGAGTCGCATTAATGATGTCTCTTATAAGTTGAAGTTGCCTGCCTCTTTGCGCATTCCCAATGCCTTCCATGTGTCCCTTCTCAAGCCTGCTGTCTTTAATCGTTTTCACTCCGCTACCTCTTCCTCTCCTCAGCTCTGTACTTCTGATGGAATCTTTAATGTTAAAGACATTCTTGCCAAAAAGGTAGTTAGGGGTAAAACTTATTTTTTGATTGATTGGGAGGGATTTGGTCCTGAGGAGAGGTCCTGGGAGCCCCGAGAGAACATCAATGCTCCTCTTATCATGAAAAGATTCCTTTCTAGCCTTAAAAAGAGGGGGACTAAGGAGGGGAGTACTGTTACGAACGCTGCGCATACTTACCCGGCTTCTCCCATCCCTCGGCGCACTCGCGATCCTGTCCAGCGCCGCTCTGCTTCCTCCTTCGCAGGCTCACGGCGTCCGGTCTCTCTGCGCATGCGCGGTCGCGTCTCCTCCATCGCAGAGCCTTCTGGGAGGTCGCGACCCAGTGGCTCCGCCCCAACATGGCGGCGCCCATCGGGTATTTCTTCCCGGCGTCTCCCTAGGTAAGACGCCTTTGCTTTGTAGGTGCACTGTCTGCCGTCAGTGTTCCTATGCCCTAGGCTCCCCTGTACCAGTGTCTTCTCTCAGCCCAGTCTTTACTTTGTCTCAGTGTCCTGCCAGCCCGTGTTCCTGCTGTGTCTTGCCTGTCCGTGTTCCTGCTGTATCCTGCCAGTCCGTGTTCCTGCTGTATCCTGCCAGTCCGTGTTCTTGTTGTATCCTGCCAGTCCGTGTTCCTGCTGTATCCTGCCAGTCCGTGTTCCTGCTGTATCCTGCCAGTCCGTGTTCCTGCTGTATCCTGCCAGTCCGTGTTCCTGTTGTATCCTGCCAGTCCGTGTTCCTGCTGTATCCTGCCAGTCCGTGTTCCTGCTGTATCCTGCCGGTCCGTGTTCCTGCTGTATCCTGCCAGTCCGTGTTCCTGCTGTATCCTGCCTGTCCGTGTTCCTGCTGTGTTCTGCCAGCCCGTGTTCCTGCTGTGTCCTGCCTGTCCGTGTTCCTGCTGAGTCCTTCCGGTCCGTGTACTTGCTGAGTCCTGCCAGTCCGTGTTCCTGCTGTGTTCTGCCGTTCCGTGTTCCAGTCATTTTCAGTTAAGTCTTGTTTTCCTATTATTCCCTGCCATCCTTATAGCCTGTGGTTTCCTTCTTTTTCTTGGGTCGCCCCTTTGGCTCTAGCTGTTGTGTCTCCATTCCCCCGAGGTCCTGCTCCTAACACTCCCTGTATAGGGGGTGATTCCATCTGGTCCGCTCGACCCCGGGGGCTCTAGAGTCACGACCCAGAGGGTCCACTCTCAGATTTCTGCCCGAGTACTTACAGACAGTAATGCGTTTTTTGACGCACTCATCCACATGCTCATGAGTGCGCAATATTTGACACCTCAAAAAATGCAACAATGCCTAAACACTGCCGGTTTGACGCTGCGTACAGCCATAGCGTCAAACCCGCAGCGTCCAGATGTTACAGCATAGTGGAGGGGATTTCAAGAAATCCCATCTCCACTATGCGTTTAGAGATGCAGGCGGCAGCCCTGCGTAACTGGACATGCAGCGCATCTTTATAGACCGCAGCATGTCTATTTACGATGCGGAGACACTCCATCCCCGCAGCGTAAATTTCCCATAGGTTATCATTAGATGTGGTAAAACCGCATCTAATTATTAGTCGCATGCGTAATAACTGCGGAAATGCAGCTTACTATGCATGCAAACTAATTTAAATAATCTATTACCTTGACACCGCTGGAAGTCCACATCCATTGAAGTTCTCGCGAAGAGATCAGCTGACCGCGAGAACTGCAGTGCACATGACCACCAGGGTTATCTCCGGTCACTAGGCTGGATCTCACCATCAGCTGATCGTGAGAACTGCAGTGCAGGTGACCGCCTGAGAGTTATCTCTGGTGGTCATCTACATGCTCTGCTATGTCTGGATGTCAGGCATCCAGATGTAGCAGAGCTGGAGTCGTCGTGGGACACTCGTTTGAACTACATCGGAACAGGGAGTATTTGTGTTGGTTTATTATTTTACTTTTTTGCAGGAGATCGAGGGCATATGGGAATTAGGAGTAACAATATAGATGGGAAACTGTGTGGTCTTTTATTTCATTAAAATACTTTATTCTTGCTGTCTTTATTTAACCCTTTACCAACTATAGGATTAGTAATGGATAGGTGGCTTATTGACACATCTCCATTACTAAGCCGGGCTTGACGTCACCTTACAATACAAAGGTGACATCAACCCCACAACTATTACCCCACTTGCCACTGCTACAGGCAGTGTCGGACTGGGGTGACAAGGGCCCACCAGTAACATTGACTTTGGGGGGCCCACTTTTCACCTGCTTGCAAATATTATACTACCTTTGTTCACAAATATACCTATATCTCTATATAATAATAAACTGGGTAGCGTGGTTAATGAATGAGATGCTGCTTTTTTCTGTACAGAGTGAATCAAGTGAATTATGCCAAGTACTGCCCATACAGTGGGGCAGTGGCGTATCTAGGGGGGGGCAGCCGGGGCATGTGCCCCGGGCGCAGCCGGCAGCGGGGCACAGTCGGGCCGCCTAATTCGGTGGTCCGCAGTGTCTCCCCTGGCGGCTGCATTCTGCCGCCCCCGGTCTGGGAGTCAGCTGTTCTCTGTGCCGACTGTCAAGCTTATAGCCGGCACAGAGAAGCTGCAGAGCGCCGGCTTCCAACGTGTGCAGAGGTGGAGGGGAGCCCCTGCAGAGTGGCTGCGGCGGGCAGGGAGAAATCCCTGCAGCTCCGCTGCCCAGCGATCTGTCTTCCTGCTTCCTCTTGCTTCCTCTCACACAGACGCGCTGCTGGATGACGTCATCATTCAGTGGCCGGCTGTGTCAGAGGAAGGTGATGAGATGCTGCAGCAGAGCGCGAGGAGAGGTGAGAGGTGTATGTGAATGTGTGTATGTGTTTGTGTGTATGTGAATGTGTGTGTATGTGAGTGTGAATGTGTGTAAGTGAATGTGTATGTGTGTGTATGTGAATGTGTGTATGTGAATGTGTGTGTGAATGTGTGTGTGTTTGTGAATGTGTATGTGTGTATAGGGGGGAGGAAAATCCAACCAATAACCTATGGTCTTTCAGTAAAAATAGCTTTATTGTGGAAGGCACAGAGACGGTGGCAACAGTGATTAGCCACCAGACAAGATACACAAAACAAAAAACAAGAAAAGGGCACTGGGAACCATACATGCCATGTTAGTAATATAAACAGTATATATATATATACATAACTAAAGGGCCAAAGATGTATCCAGGAACATGCGAAAATTTGTAGGCATCTACGTAGATATATACAGGGCTAGGTCACACACAAGTCAATGCCATCCCAGCTCTAAAAAGAGCCCCACACGATCCAATAACAAGTATATAACAACCACATTATATTCAGATCAAAAAACGGTAACAGGAATATATGTGTGTGTGTGTATATGTGAATGTGTGGCTCAGTATTGGGTGTGTGTGTGTGTATCGTGCTGCAGGGGAATGTGCAGAGAAGTGAATGGTGTGTGTGGGGGGGGGGGGGAGGAGAGGGCAATGATGGGGCTGACGGGGAGAGAGCAATGATGGGGATGGTGGAGGAGGAGAGGGCAATGATGGGGCTGACAGGGAGAGAGCAATGATGGGGATGGTGGAGGAGAGGGCAATGATGGGGCTGACAGGGAGAGCAATGATGGGGATGGTGGAGGAGAGGGCAGTGTTGGGGCTGACAGGGAGAGGGCAATGATGGGGATGGTGGGGGAGGAGACGGCAATGATGGGGCTGACGGGGGGCATATGTCTTTGGGGGGGGGCGCCAAAATGAATTCTTGCCCCGGGTGCCAGAAACCGTGGGGTTGGGAGCCCAAATCTATACAGGGGCCCACTGGGGGATTCCCCTGTGGGTCAGTCTGAGCCTGTTTATAACACGTGGATGAAAAGACAATTATGGCAGCTAAATAGGAAAGGGTTCTTTACAATCAGAGCAATCAGACTGGAATGCCGACCACAAGAGCTAGTAATGGCAGTTACTGTAACAACATTTAAAAAAAGTCTGGATGCTTTTTTTAATAAAACATGACATTGTGAGCTATAAATAATCTAGCAATATAAAATATATAACTTTGAAAATAGGTTGAACTTGATGGTCCTAGGTCGTTTTTCAACCTATGTAATTATGTGAACTGTACATTAGGAAAATGCTTGAAATGTAATTTCCTATATTATTTTACAAGTAATTTCCCCTTTTTTTTCTGTGTAAAGTGCTAGCTAATAGCTATAAATCCAATCTCTGGATTTAAAAAGTGTAAAACCCTCCTGAAACACTTGCACGTTTAATCTGTATTTCTTATGGTGCCTAAGGGAAGCCATAATAATAGGCGCCTGCTTGGTAACAAGTGCAGTTATTTGCCTCTATAATGAAGTGAATTACCAATGAGGAAAGGGTTAATACTTGGATCCTGCATCAGTAATAGCCCCTGTAGTAACCATGACAACTGTTATGAGGTCATAAACAAGTGTGATAAAGAAGATTCCATAATAGAAGGCCGCGCTGCCACGATCAGCGCCATTACTGATGCGCCTGAGGACGTTGAGCTTGACCACCCCACATAATGTGCTGACCTTGGTGAAATTTGGAGGTTCTAGCAGGGAAAGGGTTTGTCTGCTTTAGACACCCACAGGGCATGGGATGGTAATCGAAGGGGGTGCCCAGCAGAGGATTCACTTCTGTTACACTCTACAAAGAGCTGCTCTCTATTGGGAGTTTATGGAAGCATCTATGACTTTAATGGGTGATAAATTGGGATGGGAGAAGGGGGAGGGGGTATTTCTCCTATTAGGGGTTATCCATTATGAACAATCCCTGTAACCTAAAGTCTAAATTTATGAGAGGTGGACCTGGATCTGTGAGGAAGAAATGGTTCATCCATCTGGGAATCAGATAAACTAAATTGGGTCTAACAACCAATGTGGTGACCAATATCGCAGCCAGATCTCTCCCACATTTGGTTTATCACATTTATAGTCTATATTTGTTATGTCGTTCTCTGTAAATCTGGTAAAATGTACAAATGTTAAAACTTATTACATCTGTTGTATATCGGCACTAACTCTCTAAGCCCAAGGGAAGGGCGATCCTCCAGCCATCGTTCCCTAGGTTTCCACCACAGGGGTTTTTCCTCTCCTGAGTGCTGGAGGGTGACTCTTCGTGAGTCGGGGGTTGTGCCATTTTTGGTGTCATGTTAATGTAAATAAAATTGAGAACGTTTGACACCTAATTACAATGCTTTGCGTATTTATTTTGTGTGCGTCTGTGTGATTCATTTTATTTGGGAATCGGGGTCCATCACATGTCACTGTGTCATAGGGCCGGACATCTGCCGGCCACAGTTTTGCCCCAGGTATTGCCTCTGCTCTGCTGAATATCATGGAGCAGAGAAGACAAGCAAGTGTGCCCTCATCATTGGAATAAGGACTTATATTACAGCAGGATTACAAGCAGCTTCCTCGCCTCATTCACACAGTGAGTATTTTGGCCAGTTTTTTACATCAGTATTTGTCAGGTAAAAAAACAGACAGGAGCAAACACTGAGAAAAATAATAAGTGAATGACTTTCACTTCTTCTGTATTTTGGATCCACTCCTGGAGTCTGTTAATAAATACTGATTCAAAATATTGCCATGTAAAAGTGCTGTAAATCCTTACAGACTTCATCATTACATCGATGACAGCGCTGCAGTCAGTAACTTAGCTCAGTGAATCTGCTGGAGTTAACATCATAAGCTGCTGAGCTCACTAATTGTCTGCAGCGCTGTCGATGTGAAGTCAGCGCTGCAGACAATAACAGATACCATGGGTGGCACCAGAGATTCAGCCCTGGAGCAGGGGAGAGTGTGTAAAGTACAGGGGAAAATAAATTTCACTTTCTGAATACCCTTAATAAAAACGAACGCATTTCGGACCAGGACTAAGAACGTTGTAACACTTGAAACGCGTTGGTTCTTATAGAAAGTGTTCACTTCAACCTTTTACAAAGTTTGTATATTTTTTCACTTTTTTTAATGGATTAAATTAAAAGATTATATTCTGGAAGGTGGATCCTTTACCGTTCTTGGATTTGTTTACTTTTTTAATACTACAAAAATTACGGTGTGTGTTATGGCTGGTAATTCAGTACCACAATGGACATAGAGGTCAGTGCACATACAGTGACCTGGCAATAACCCAAAAAATAAGAACGAGCTCTGAGACGTGGGAACTCTGTTGACCGCAATCCCTAATCCTCTCCAACACAACTAGAGGCAGCCGTGGATTGCGCCTAACGCTGCCTATGCAACTCGGCACGGCCTGAGAAACTAGCTAGCCTGAAGATGGAAAATAAGCCTACCTTGCCTCAGAGAAATACCCCAAAGGAAAAGGCAGCCCCCACATATAATGACTGTGAGTTAAGATGAAAAGACAAACGTAGAGATGAAATAGATTTAGCAAAGTGAGGCCCAACTTCCTGAACAGAGCGAGGATAGAAAAGGCAACTTTGCGGTCAACACAAAACCCTACAAAATCCACGCAAAGGGGGCAAAAAGACCCTCCGTACCGAACTAACGGCACGGAGGTACACCCTCTGCATCCCAGAGCTTCCAGCTAGCAGAAAAAACGAATTGACAAGCTGGAATAGAAAAAACAGCAAACAAATAGCAAAGAGGAACTTAGCTATGCAGATCAGCAGGCCACAGGAACACTCCAGGAGGAAACAAGTCCAACACTAGAACATTGACTGGAAGCAAGGATCCAAGCACCAGGTGGAGTTCAATAGGGTAGCACTTAACGACTTCACCATATCACCTGAGGAAGGAAACTCAGAAGCCGCAGTACCACTTTTCTCCAACGGAAGATCACAGAGAGAGTCAGCCGAAGTACCACTTGTGACCACAAGAGGGAGCTCTGCCACAGAATTCACAACAGGTGTGTTGAATTTTTTAAATCTTGCTAATTATATGTGTTTTATTTGCGGGATGTCCCCATACACTTTAACCCCTTAATCCCATATGACATACTATCCCACCAAGGTGACCTGGGACTTAATTCCCAGTGACGGGATAGTACGTCATAGTGGATCGGCCGCTCTCACGGGGGGAGACTATCGCAGCTGACATCCGGCACTATGTGCCAGGAGCAGTCTCGGACCGCTCCTGGCACATTAACCCCCGGCACACTGCAATCAAACATGATCGCGGTGTGCCGGCGGTATAGGGAAGCATCACGCAGGGAGAGGGCTCCCTGCGGGCTTCCCTGAGGCCCCCGGTACAAGGCGAAGTACTCACCTTGTACCGAACGTCACCTCCGTGCAGGCCCCGGATCCAAAATGGTCGCGGGGCTACTTCCGGGTCCTGCAGGGAGTACTTCCGGGACCAGAGCAGGCTCTGTTACCAAGCAGCAGAGCACGCCAGATCGCTGATCTGACACAGTGCTCTGCAAAGTGTCAGATCAGCGATCTGTCACTATACAGTGATGTCCCCCCTGGGACAAAGTAAAAAAGTAAAAAAAAATTTTTTCTAGATGTGTAAAAAAATAAATAAAAAAAATTCCTAAATAAAGAAAAAAAAATATTGTTCCCATAAATACATTTCTTTATCTAAATAATAAAAAAACAATAAAAGTACACATATTTAGCATCGCCGCGTCCGTAACGACCCGACCTATAAAACTGTCCCTCTAGTTAACCCCTTCAGTGAACACCGTAAAAAAAAAAAAAAAAAAAACGAGGCAAAATACAACGCTTTATTATCATACCACCGAACAAACAGTGGAATAACACGTGATCAAAAAGACGGATATAAATAAACATGGTACCGCTGAAAACATCATCTTGTCCCACAAAAAACGAGCCACCAAACAGCATCATCAGCGAAAAAATAAAAAAGTTACAGTCCTCAGAATAAAGCGATGCAAAAAATAATTATTTTTTCTATAAAATAGTTTTTATCGTATAAAAAGCGCCAAAACATAAAAAATGATATAAATGAGGTATCACTGTAAACATACTGACCCGAAGAATAAAACTGCTTTATCCATTTTCCCAAACGCGGAACGGTATAAACACCCCCCCCAAAAGAAATTCATGAATAGCTGGTTTTTGGTCATTGTGCCTCACAAAAATCAGAATAAAAAGCGATCAAAAAATGTCACATGCCCGAAAATGTTACCAATAAAAACGTCAACTCGTCCCGCAAAAACAAGACATCACATGACTCTGTGGACCAAAATATGGAAAAATTATAGGTCTCAAAATGTGGTGACGCAAAAAATATTTTTTGCAATAAAAAGCGTCTTTTAGCGTGTGACGCCTGCCAATCATAAAAATCCGCTAAAAAACCCACTATAAAAGTAAATCAAACCCCCCTTTATCACCCCCTTAGGGAAACATTTAAAAAAATGTATTTATTTCCATTTTCCCATTAGGGCTAGGGTTAGGGCTGGGGTTAGGGTTAAAGTTAGGGTTGGGGCTAAAGTTAGGGTTAGGGTTGGGGCTAAAGTTAGGGTTAGGGTTGAGGCTAAAGTTAGGGTTGGGGCTAAAGTTAGGGTTACATTTACGGTTGGGATTAGGGTTAGGGGTGTGTCAGGGTTAGGGGTGTGGTTAGGGTTATGGTTGGGATTACGGTTAGGCCGGCATCACACTTGCGAGTTTTACGGACGTAAGAGCGCAGAAACTACGTCCGTAAAACTCGCAAAACATACGGCACAATTATTCTCTATGCCCCTGTTCCTATCTGCCGTATTAAACTGATCAGTATTATACGGCTTTCTACGGCCGTAGACAATCGCAGCATGCTGCGTTTGTCACCGTATTGCGCAAATAAAACGTCAATGAAAGTCTATGGAAGCCCCAAAAATACGGATCACACACGGACCTGCAGTGTGACTAGCGAGAAATACGCAGCGGTGTTAGCGAGAAAAGCCGGTAATTCATTGCGGTGTACAGTAAAATCACACTGACAGCTTCCAGTAGAATAGGTAGAATAAATGTGTACACATAGAATAGGTATATATATATATATATATATATATACAGTGGGGCAAAAAAGTATTTAGTCAGTCAGCAATAGTGCAAGTTCCACCACTTAAAAAGATGAGAGGCGTCTGTAATTTACATCATAGGTAGACCTCAACTATGGGAGACAAACTGAGGAAAAAAAATTCAGAAAATCACATTGTCTGTTTTTTTAACAATTTATTTGCATATTATGGTGGAAAATAAGTATTTGGTCAGAAACAAAATTTCATCTCAATACTTTGTAATATATCCTTTGTTGGCAATGACAGAGGTCAAACGTTTTCTGTAACTCTTCACAAGGTTGCCACACACTGTTGTTGGTATGTTGGCCCATTCCTCCATGCAGATCTCCTCTAGAGCAGTGATGTTTTTGGCTTTTCGCTTGGCAACACGGACTTTCAACTCCCTCCAAAGGTTTTCTATAGGGTTGAGATCTGGAGACTGGCTAGGCCACTCCAGGACCTTGAAATGCTTCTTACGAAGCCACTCCTTCGTTGCCCTGGCGGTGTGCTTTGGATCATTGTCATGTTAAAGACCCAGCCACATTTCATCTTCAATGCCCTTGCTGATGGAAGGAGGTTTGCACTCAAAATCTCACGATACATGGCCCCATTCAATCTTTCATGTACCCGGATCAGTCGTCCTGGCCCCTTTGCAGAGAAACAGCCCCAAAGCATGATGTTTCCACCACCATGCTTTACAGTAGGTATGGTGTTTGATGGATGCAACTCAGTATTCTTTTTCCTCCAAACACGACAAGTTGTGTTTCTACCAAACAGTTCCAGTTTGGTTTCATCAGACCATAGGACATTCTCCCAAAACTCCTCTGGATCATCCAAATGCTCTCTAGCAAACTTCAGACGGGCCCGGACATGTACTGGCTTAAGCAGTGGGACACGTCTGGCACTGCAGGATCTGAGTCCATGGTGGCGTAGTGTGTTACTTATGGTAGGTCTTGTTACATTGGTCCCAGCTCTCTGCAGTTCATTCACTAGGTCCCCCCGCGTGGTTCTGGGATTTATGCTCACCGTTCTTGTGATCATTCTGACCCCACGGGGTGGGATTTTGCGTGGAGCCCCAGATCGAGGGAGATTATCAGTGGTCTTGTATGTCTTCCATTTTCTAATTATTGCTCCCACTGTTGATTTATTCACTCCAAGCTGGTTGGCTATTGCAGATTCAGTCTTCCCAGCCTGGTGCAGGGCTACAATTTTGTTTCTGGTGTCCTTTGACAGCTCTTTGGTCTTCACCATAGTGGAGTTTGGAGTCAGACTGTTTGAGGGTGTGCACAGGTGTCTTTTTATACTGATAACAAGTTTAAACAGGTGCCATAACTACAGGTAATGAGTGGAGGAAAGAGGAGACTCTTAAAGAAGAAGTTACAGGTCTCTGAGAGCCAGAAATCTTGATTGTTTGTTTCTGACCAAATACTTATTTTCCACCATAATATGCAAATAAATTGTTAAAAAAACAGACAATGTGATTTTCTGGATTTTTTTTTCTCAGTTTGTCTCCCATAGTTGAGGTCTACCTATGATGTAAATTACAGACGCCTCTCATCTTTTTAAGTGGTGGAACTTGCACTATTGCTGACTGACAAAATACTTTTTTGCCCCACTGTATATATATATATGTCAGTGAGACACATATATATATATATTAATATTTCTTCCAGCGCTAGACAGCTTTAAAGCCGGTAATTCAATTACCGGCTTTTGCTCTCTCCTTCCTAAACCCGACATGATTTGAGACATGGTTTACATACAGTAAACCATGTCTTCTCCCCCTTTTTTTTGCATATTCCACACTACTAATGTTAGTAGTGTGTATATGCAAAATTTGGCCATTCTATTTACTAAATTAAAGGGTTAAATGGCGGAAAAAATTGGCGTGAGCTCCCGCGCAATTTTCTCCGCCAGAGTAGTAAAGCCAGTGACGGACGGCAGATATTAATAGCCTGGAGAGGGTCCACAGTTATTGGCCCCCCCTGGCTAAAAACACCTGCCCCCAGCCACCCCAGAAAAGGCACATCTGGAAGATGCGCCTATTCTGGCACTTGGCCACTCTCTTCCCATTCCCGTGTAGCGGTGGGATATGGGGTAATGAAGGGTTAATGTCACCTTGCTATTGTAAGGTGACATTAAGCCAGATTAATAATGGAGAGGCGTCAATTATGACACCTATCCATTATTAATCCAATACTAGGAAAGGGTTCAAAAAATACAAACACATTATTAAAAATTATTTTAATGAAATAAAAACAAAGGTTGTTGTAATATTTTATTGAACGCCCATTCCAATCACTGAAGACCCTCGTTCTGTAACAAAATAAAAAAACCCCAACAATATCCTTACCTTCCGCAGATCTGTAAAGTCTAACGATGTAAATCCATCTGAAGGGGTTAAAATATTTTGCAGCCACGAGCTGTGCTAATGCATTGATGCTCGTGGCTGCAAAACCCCAGGGAATGAAGGTAAAGTAGGTCATTGAGTTCATATGAGGACAACCAGCAGAGGGCGCCCTCTTATGATCTCGAGCCAGGGAGCTTTCTAGGAAAGTTCCCACGATCTAGGAACAGCCAGCAGAGGGCGCCTCACCGCAAATGCAGGTAAATATAGGTCAATGACCTACTTTACCTACATTCTCCGGGGTTTTGCAGACATGAGCAGCTGCATTAGCGGAGCTCGTGGCTGCAAAATATTTTAACCCCTTCAGATGGATTTACATCGTTGGACGTGACAGATCCTCGGAAGGTATGCATATTGTTGGTTTATTATTTTTTTTTATTTACAGATCGAGGGTCTTCAGTGAGTGGATTGAGAGTAGAATAAATTAATACAACAACCTTTGTGATTTTGTCATTAAATTAATTTTTAATAATGTGTGTGCTTTTTCTTAACCCTTTCCTAGTATTGGATTAATAATGGATAGGTGTCATAATTGACGCCTCTCCATTATTAATTAGGCTTAATGTCACCTTACAATAGCAAGGTGGCATTAACCCTTCATTACCCCATATCCCACCGCTACACGGGAATGGGAAGAGAGTGGCCAAGTGCCAGAATAGGCGCATCTTCCAGATGTGCCTTTTCTGGGGTGGCTGGGGGCAGATGTTTTTAGCCGGGGGGGGGGGGGGGGGAGAGGGGCAATAACCGTGGACCCTCTCCAGGCTATTAATATCTGCCCTCAGTCACTGGCTTTACTACTCTGGCAGAGAAAATTGCGCGGTAGCCCACGCCAATTTTTTCCGCCATTTAACCCTTTAATTTAGTAGATAGAAATTTTGCATATACACACTACTGACAGTAGTGTGGAATATGCAAAAAAAATGGGTATATGAGATGGTTTACTGTATGTAAACCAGGTCTCATATCATGTCGGGTTTAGGAAGGAGAAAGCAAAAGCCGGTAATTGAATTACCGGCTTTCTGCTATATTGTGCTGGATGAAATATTAACCCTTTCCCGACCTGTGACACAGCGTATGCGTCATGAAAGTTGGTGCCAATCCGACCTGTGACGCATATGCTGTGTCACAGAAAGATCGCGTCCCTGCAGGCCGGGTGAAAGGGTTAACTCCAATTTCACCCGGCCTGCAGGGACAGGGGGAGTGGTAGTTTAGCCCAGGGGGGGTGGCTTCACCCCCCCGTGGCTACGATCGCTCTGATTGGCTGTTGAAAGTGAAACTGCCAATCAGAGCGATTTGTAATATTTCACCTAAAAAACTGGTGAAATATTACAATCCAGCCATGGCCGATGCTGCAATATTATCGGCCATGGCTGGAAACACTGATGTGCCCCCACCCCACCGATCGCCCCCCCCAGCCCCCCGATCTGTGGTACGCTCCCCTCCGTCCTGTGCTCCGCTCCCCCGTCCTCCTGTCCGCTCCCCCCGTGCTCCAATCACACCCCCCGTGCTCCAATCAAACCCCCCGCACTCCGATCACCCCCCCACCGCACAGCGATCCCCCCCTGTGCTCCGATTCCCCCCCGTGCTCCGATCCACCCCCCTGCACAGCGAACCCCCACCCCGTGCTCCAATCCACCCCCCCCGTGTTCCGATCCACCCACCCCATGCTCCGATCCACCCCCCCGTGCTCCGACGCTCCCCCCGTGCCCTGATCTCCCCCCCCCTTATACTTACCTCCCGGGATCCGTCCGTCTTCTTTCCTGGGCGCCGCCATCTTCCAAAATGGCGGGCGCATGTGCAGTGCGCCCGCCGAATCTGCCGGCCGGCAGATTCGTTTCAAAGTGAGTTTTGATCACTGAGATATAACCTATCTCAGTGATCAAAATAAAAAAAAATAGTAAATGACCCCCCCCCCCTTTGTCACCCCCATACGTAGGGACAATAAAAAAATAAAGAATTTTTTTTTTTTTTACACTAAGGTTAGAATAGGGTTAGGGTTAGGGTTAGGGGTAGGGATAGGGGTAGGGTTAGGGTTAGGGGTAGGGATAGGGGTAGGGTTAGGGTTAGGGTTAAAGGTAGGGCTAGGGTTAGGGTTTCGGTATGTGCACACGTATTCTGTTCCTCTGCGGATTTTTCCGCTGCGGATTTGATAAATCCGCAGTGCTAAACCGCTGTGGATTTATTGCGGATTTACCGCGGTTTTTCTGCGCATTTCACTGCGGTTTTACAACTGCGATTTTCTATTGGAGCAGTTGTAAAACCGCTGCAGAATCCGCAGAAAGAAGTGACATGCTGTGGAATGTAAACCGCTGCGTTTCCGTGCAGTTTTTCCGCAGCATGTGTACAGCGATTTTTGTTTCCCATAGGTTTACATTGAACTGTAAACTCATGGGAAACTGCTGCGGATCCGCAGCGTTTTCCGCAGCGTGTGCACATACCTTTAGAATTAGGCTACGTGCACACGGTGCGGATTTTGCTGCGGATCTGCAGCGAATTGGCCGCTGCGGATTCGCAGCAGTGTTCCATCAGGTTTGCAGTTCCATGTAAACATATGGAAAACCAAATCCGCTGTGCCCATGGTGCGGAAAATACCGTGCGGAAACGCTGCGTTGTATTTTCCGCAGCATGTCAATTCTTTGTGCGGATTCCGCAGCGTTTTACACCTGTTCCTCAATAGGAATCCGCAGGTGAAATCCGCACAAAAAACACTGGAAATCCACGGTAAATCCGCAGGTAAAACGCAGTGCCCTTTACCCGCGGATTTTTCAAAAATGAGGCTGAAAAATCTCACACGAATCCGCAACGTGGGCACATAGCCTCAGGGTTAGGGTTGGAATTAGGGTTGTGGTTAGGGGTGTGATTAGGGTTGTGGTTAGGGGTGTGATTAGGGTTATGGCTACAGTTGGGATTAGGGTTAGGGGTGTGTTGGGGTTAGTGTTGGAGTTAGAATTGAGGGGTTTCCACTGTTTAGGCACATCAGGGGTCTCCAAACGCAACATGGCGCCACCATTGATTCCAGCCAATCTTGTATTCATAAAGTCAAATGGTGCTCCCTCAATTCCGAGCCCCGACGTGTGCCCAAACAGTGGTTTACCCCCATATATGGGGTACCAGCATACTCAGGACAAACTGCGCAACAATTACTGGGGTCCAATTTCTCCTGTTACCCTTGTGAAAATAAAAAAATGCTTGCTAAAACATAATTTTTGAGGAAAGAAAAATTATTTTTTATTTTCACGGCTCTGCGTTGTAAACGTCTGTGAAACACTTGGGAGTTCAAAGTGCTCACCACACATCTAGATAAGTTCCTTGCGGGGTCTAGTTTCTAAAATGGGGTCACTTGTGGGGGGTTTCTACTGTTTAGGCACACCAAGGGCTCTGCAAATGCAACGTGACGTCCGCAGACCATTCCATCAAAGTCTGCATTTCAAAAGTCACTACTTCCCTTCGGAGCCCCGACGTGTGCCCAAACAGTGGTTTACCCCCACACATGGGGTATCAGCGTACTCAGGACAAACTGAACAACAACTTTTGTGGTCCAATTTCTCCTGTAACCCTTGGGAAAATAAAAAATTCTGGGCTAAAAAATTATTTTTGAGGAAAGAAAACGTATTTATTATTTTCACGGCTCTGTGTTATAAACTTCTGTAAAGCACTTGGGGGTTGAAAGTGCTCACCACATATCTAGATAAGTTCCTTTGGGGGTCTAGTTTCCAAAATGGGGTCATTTGTGGGGGGTTTCTACTGTTTAGGCACACCAGGGGCTCTGCAAACGCAACGTGACGCCCGCAGAGCATTCCATCAAAGTCTGCATTTCAAAACGTCACTACTTCACTTCCGAGCCCCAGCATGTGCCTAAACAGTGGTTTACCCCCACATATGGGGTATCAGCGTACTCAGGAGAAACTGGACAACAACTTTTGGGGTCAAATTTCTCCTGTTACCCTTGGGAAAATAAAAAATAGCGGGCTAAAAAAATCATTTTTGAGAAAAGAATTTTTTTTTTTAATTTTCATGGCTCTGCATTATAAACTTCTGTGAAGCACTTGAGGGTTCAAAGTGCTCACCACACATCTAGATTAGTTCCTTTGGGGGTCTAGTTTACAAAATGGGGTCATTTGTGGGGGATCTCCAATGTTTAGGCACACAGGGGCTCTCCAAACGCGACATGGTGTCCGCT
Organism: Ranitomeya imitator; assembly: GCF_032444005.1. Lineage (NCBI taxonomy): Eukaryota > Metazoa > Chordata > Amphibia > Anura > Dendrobatidae > Ranitomeya > Ranitomeya imitator. Next base: position 64,416,763 of record NC_091286.1, read on the forward strand.
AATGATTGGAGCTAATTTTCCATTTAAAAAGCCAAATGGCGTGCCTTCCCTTCTGAGCCCTGCCGTGCGCCCAAACAGTGGTTTACCCCCACATATGGGGTATCTGCGTACTCAGGACAAACTGGACAACAACATTTGTGGTCCAATTTCTCCTATTACCATTGGCAAAATAGGAAATTCCAGGCTAAAAAAATCATTTTTGAGAAAAGAAAAATTATTTTTTATTTTCATGGCTCTGCATTATAAACTTCTGTGAAGCACCTGGGGGTTTAAAGTGCTCAGTATGCATCTAGATTAGTTCCTTGGGGGGTCTAGTTTCCAAAATGGGGTCACTTGTGGGGGAGCTCCGATGCATAGGCACACAGGGGCTCTCCAAACGCGACATGGTGTCCGCTAACAATTGGAGCTAATTTTCCATTCAAAAAGTCAAAAGGCGCGCCTTCCCTTCCAAGCCCTGCCGTGTGCCCAAACAGTGGTTTACCCCCACATATAAGGTATCGGCGTACTCGGGAGAAATTGCTCAACAAATTTTAGTATCCATTTTATCCTATTGCCCATGTGAAAATGAAAAAATTGAGGCGAAAATAAATTTTTTGTGAAAAAAAAGTACTTTTTCATTTTTACGGATCAATTTGTGAAGCACCTGAGGGTTTAAAGTGCTCACTAGGCATCTAGATAAGTTCCTTGGGGGGTCCAGTTTCCAAAATGGGGTCACTTGTGGGGGAGCTCCAATTTTTAGGCACACAGGGTCTCTCCAAATGCGACATGGTGTCCGCTAACGATGGAGATAATTTTTCATTCAAAAAGTCAAATGGCGCTCCTTCCCTTCCGAGCCTTACCATGTGCCCAAACAGTGGTTTACCTCCACATGTGAGGTATCAATGTACTCAGGAGAAATTGCCCAACAAATTTTAGGATCCATTTTATCCTGTTGTCCATGTGAAAATGAAAAAATTGAGGGTAAAAGAATTTTTTTGTGAAAAAAAAGTACTTTTTCATTTTTACGGATCAATTTGTGAAGCACCTGGGGGTTTAAAGGGTTCACTATGCATGTAGATAAGTTCCTTGGGGTGTCTAGTTTCCAAAATGGGGTCACTTGTGGGGGAGCTCCAATTTTTAGGCACACGGGGGCTCTCCAAACGTGACATGGTGTCCGCTAAAGAGTGCAGCCAATTTTTCATTCAAAAAGTCAAATGGCGCTCCTTCCCTTCCAAGCCCTGCGCCCAAACAGTGGTTTACCCCCACATATGAGGTATCAGCGTACTCAGGACAAATTGGACAACAACTTTCGTGGTTCAGTTTCTCCTTTTACCATTGGGAAAATAAAAAAATTGTTGCTGAAAAATCATTTTTGTGACTAAAAAGTTAAATGTTCATTTTTTCCTTCCATGTTGCTTCTGCTGCTGTGAAGCACCTGAAGGGTTAATAAACTTCTTGAATGTGGTTTTGTGCACCTTGAGGGGTGCAGTTTTTAGAATGGTGTCACTTTTGGGTATTTTCAGCCATATAGACCCCTCAAACTGACTTCAAATGTGAGGTGGTCCCTAAAAAAAATGGTTTTGTAAATTTCGTTGTAAAAATGAGAAATCGCTGGTCAAATTTTAACCCTTATAACTTCCTAGCAAAAAAAAATTTTGTTTCCAAAATTGTGCTGATGTAAAGTAGACATGTGGGAAATGTTATTTATTAACTATTTTGTGTCACATAACTCTCTGGTTTAACAGAATAAAAATTCAAAATGTGAAAATTGCGAAATTTTCAAAATTTTCGCCAAATTTCCGTTTTTATCACAAATAAACACAGAATTTATTGACCTAAATTTACCACTAACATGAAGCCCAATATGTCACGAAAAAACAATCTCAGAACCGCTAGGATCCATTGAAGCGTTCCTGAGTTATTACCTCATAAAGGGACACTGGTTAGAATTGCAAAAAACGGCAAGGTCTTTAAGGTCAAAATAGGCTGGGTCATGAAGGGGTTAATATATGTACATATATGTGTCTACTGACATATATATATATATATAGACAGTATATATGTTTTTTTTTTATCTAACACATGGATCCCCTGTATAGCCGTATGTCGGTTTTGCAAGCCTGCGATAAAAACACGCAGTACGGATGACATACGGAGGATGCCATGCGCAAAAAACGCTGATACACGCTGCCTACGGAGGAGCTACGGACCACTATTTTCGGGACTTTTCAGCGTATTACGGCCGTAATATTCGGACCGTATTTTCATACGCTGTGTGTGACGCCGGCCTTATGGGTGTGTTGGGGTTAGGGTTTCAGTTAGAATTGGGGGTTTCCACTGTTTAGGCACATCAGGGCTCTCCAAACGCGACATGGCGTCCGATCTCAATTCCAGCCAATTCTGCGTTGAAAAAGTAAAACAGTGGTCCTTCCCTTCCGAGCTCTCCCGTGCGCCCAAACAGTTGTTTACACCAACATATGTGGTATCAGCATACTCAGGACAAATTGGACAACAACTATTGCGGTCCCATTTCTCTTGTTACCCTTGGGAAAATAAAAATTTGGGGGTCTAAAAAAACATTTTTGTGGGAAAAAATTATTTTTTATTTTCACGACTCTGCGTTATAAACTGTAGTGAAACACTTGAGGGTTCAAATCTGTCAAAACACATCTAGATAAGTTCCTTAGGGGGTCTACTTTCTAAAATGGTGTCACTTCTGGGGGTTTCTACTGTTTAGGTGCATCAGGGGCTCTGCAAATGCAACGTGACGCCTGCAGACCAATCCATCTAAGTCTGCATTCCAAATGGCGCTCCTTCCCTTCCAAGTTCTGCCATGCGCCCAAACGGTGGTTCTTCCCCACATATGGGGTATCCGCGTACTCAGGACAAATTGGACAACAACTTTTGGGGTCCAATTTCTCTTGTTACCCTTAATAAAATAAAAATTTGGGGGGCTAAAAAAACATTTTTGTGGGAAAAAAAATTAATTTTTATTTTCCCGACTCTGCGTTATAAACTGTAGTGAAACACTTGGGGGTTCAAAGCTGTCAAAAGACATCTAGATAAGTTCCTTGGGAGGGTCTAGTTTCCAAAATGGTGTCACTTGTGGGGGGTTTCTACTGTTTAGGTGCATCAGGGGCTCTGCAAATGCAACGTGACGCCTGCAGACCAATCCATCTAAGTCTGCATTCCAAATGGCGCTCCTTCCCTTCCGAGCTCTGCCATGCGCCCAAACGGTGGTTCTTCCCCACATATGGGGTATCAGCGTACTCTGAACAACTTTTGGGGTCCTATTTCTCTTGTTACCCTTGGGAAAATACAAAACTGGGGGCTAAAAAATAATTTTTGTGAAAAAAATATTTTTTATTTTCACGGCTCTGCATTATAAACTGTAGTGAAACACTTGGTGGGTTAAAGTGCTCACCACACATCTAGATAAGTTCCTTAGGGGGTCTACTTTCCAAAATGGTGTCATTTGTGGGGGGTTTCAATGTTTAGGCACATCAGTGGCTCTCCAAACCCAACATGGCGTCCCATCTCAATTCCAGTCAATTTTGCATTGAAAAGTCAAATGGCGCTCCTTCCCTTCCGAGCTCTGCCATGCGCCCAAACAGTGGTTTACCTCCACATGTGGGGTATCGGCGTACTCAGAACAAATGGCACAACTTTTGGGGTCCAGTTTCTTCTCTTACCCTTGGGAAAATAAAAAATTGGGGGCGAAAAGATATTTGTGAAAAAATATGATTTTTTATTTTTACGGCTCTGCATTATAAACTTCTGTGAAGCACTTGGTGGGTTAAAGTGCTCACTACACATCTAGATAAGTTCCTTAGGGGGTCTACTTTCCAAAATGGTGTCATTTGTGGGAGGTTTCAATGTTTATTCACATCAGGGGCTCTCCAAACCCAACATGGCGTCCCATCTCAATTCCAGTCAATTTTGCATTGAAAAGTCAAATGGCAGTCCTTCGCTTCCGTCCTCTGCCATGCACCCAAACAGTGGTTTACCCCCACATGTGGGGTATCAGCGTACTCAGGACAAATTGTACAACAACCTTTGGGGTCCATTTTCTCCTGTTACCCTTGGTAAAATAAAACAAATTGGAGCTGAATTAAATTTTTTGAGAAAAAAAGTTAAATGTTCATTTTTATTTAAACATTCTAAAAATTCCTGTGAAACACCTGAAGGGTTAATAAACTTCTTGAATGTGGTTTTGAGCACCTTGAAGGGTGCAGTTTTTAGAATGGTGTCACACTTGGTTATTTTTTATCATGTAGACCCCTCAAAATGACTTCAAATGAGATGTGGTCCCTAAAAAAAAATGGTGTTGTAAAAATGAGAAATTGCTGGTCAACTTTTAATCCTTATAACTCCCTAACAAAAAAAAAAAATGTGTTCCAAAATTGTGCTGATGTAAAGTAGACATGTGGGAAATGTTACTTATTAAGTATTTTGTGTGACATATCTCTGATTTAATTGCATAAAAATTCAAAGTTGGAAAAATACGAAATTTTCAAAATTTTCGCCAAATTTCTGTTTTTTTCATAAATAAGCGCAGTTAATATCAAAGAAATTTTACCACTATCATGAAGTACAATATGTCATGAGAAAACAATGTCAGAATCACCGGGATCGGTTGAAGCGTTCCAGAGTTATAACCTCATAAAGGGACAGTGGTCAGAATTGTAAAAATTGGCCTGGTCATTGACGTAAAAACCACCCTTGAGGGTAAAGGGGTTAAATAATCACAGTAGGAGGCAGGTGGAGTGCTAGTACATTGGGATTCACAAGTACTGCGATATCCCCAGCTGTCTGACATACAGCACCAGGACAGACAGACATAAAGGGGCGGCACGCACTGGCTTGTCATTCAAGCAGAGCCAGTAAACTTTCAGGGCACAATGACCCTATTATCATCACTACTGTGCTTAACCACTGTGCCCGCCCATATGACCCAAAACCAGTCCCGACAAATTCAGGTTAAAGCAACAACACTCTTGTTTAAAACCTACACCGCAAAACAAACAAAAGCTGCAAGAGTTCTCGGTCCACCCATCCTCAAGTCATGTCCACCTCCGTCTAGTCTCCGGTGGTTTCTTTACTTTTGGATATGGGATGGACCCCACTCCATCTTAAAACCACCATAACTACTGTAAACCTAGGTACTAAAATAAATACACAAAACATTATTTTGGTTGTCAAAATGGCCACAGCTTTTATTCAAATCACAGGTTTAAATAATCACAGCAGGAGTCAGGTGGAGTGCTACTACATTGGGATTCACAAGTTATGTCTGACATACAGCACCAGGACAGACAGCCATAAAGGGGCGGCACGCACTGGCTTGCCATTCAAGCAGAGCCAGTAAACTTTCAGGGCACCAATGACCCTATTATCATCACTCCTGTGCTTAACCACTGTGCCCGACCCTGATTGATGTTACCATTACAACGTCCTTGAGGCTGGCCACCAAAGCCGAGGCTGCTCACCACCATGAGGTTTTACATCCTCTATTAAGGTACCTTCACACATAACGATATCGTTAACGATATCGTTGCTTTTTGTGACGTAGCAACGATATCGTTAAGGAAATCGTTCTGTGTGACAGCGACCAACGATCTGGCCCCTGCTGGGAGATCGTTGGTCGCTGAGGAAAGTCCAGAACTTTATTTCGTCACTGGACTCACTGCAGACATCGCTGGATCGGCGTGTGTGACAACGATCCAGCGATGTCTTCACTGGTAACCAGGGTAAACATCGGGTTACTAAGCGCAGGGCCGCGCTTAGTAACCCGATGTTTACCCTGGTTACCAGCGTAACAGTAAAAAAAAAAAAACACTACATACTTACCTACCGCTGTCTGTCCCCGGCGCTCTGCTTCTCTGCACTCCTCCTGCACTGGCTGTGAGCGTCGGTCAGCCAGAAAGCAGAGCGGTGACGTCACCACTGTGCTTTCTGGCCGCTGTGCTCACAGCCAGTGCAGGAGGAGTGCAGAGAAACAGAGCGCCGGGGAAAGACACCGGTAGGTAAGTATGTAGTGTTTGTTTTTTTTACTTTTACGCTGGTAACCAGGGTAAACATCGGGTTACTAAGCGCGGCCCTGCGCTTAGTAACCCGATGTTTACCCTGGTTACCCGGGGACTTCGGGATCGTTGGTCGCTGGAGAACTGTCTGTGTGACAGCTCTCCAGTGACCAAACAGCGACGCTGCAGCGATCGACATCGTTGTCGGTATCGCTGCAGCGTCGCTGAGTGTGAAGGTACCTTAAGTTAAAATGAGTCCACGTTAACTTGTCTGCAACTTCCACCTGACTCCTAAACCGCCACCAGCGAGGCCATTTGACACCTTGAATGGACTCGACCCCCATCACCCATGCCTAATAAAGTCATCAACCAGTTCTGCTTGCTATGGAAAGACTGTGCATATGAGCAACAAAATTCCAGGGCTACAACAGATTAATTTTAACAATGCAACACTACCAAATTATGATCGATAATACGGTAACTACAGCAAAATAACAGCCTCTAAACATCCTGCAATGAGGATGCTATAATGGGGAATGTGGAAACTAAACCATAATAAAGGGGTAGCCACAGTCTGACTGTCATGATCCAGTTCTGAGATTATGTTCAGCTCTTGTCTCTGGACTGGTCATGTGGGAGTTAATCCTCTCTGCCTCACCCTGGAGCTGGCTGAACTATTTAAGTCCTCTGTAGCCATTGGGCCAGTGTCAGCTATAGTTCATGCTGCAAGGTTTGAGCTCCTGACCTGATCCCTGTTAATGTGTTCCTGTTTGCCTCTGACTGCCTACACCCGTTTATGACTTGTTCTGACCTTTGGCCTGTACCCCGACTCCGTCTCTGTCTCACGTTTTGGTTACCACGTTCCCGGTAGGTTCTGACATCTTGCTTGTCCCCAACGATTCTCTGCTCGCCCCTTCTGTACCGCGCTGCTATCTCCGTGTATGACCTTGGCTTGTTTCATGTCCCTTTCATTACCTGTGACACCTGTGTTGTTGTTCAGTGTTACTGTGCTGTGTGTGCAACCTCTTTTCCTTAGCCAGCAACCCCTGGTGGAGATTGCCCTATACTGCACTGCAGCAGCACATCACACTGACTACCTGTATAATAACATCTGTCATGCCACAAAAACTATTATACCGCATGTATTGTAACCAGCTCTAATAACTCACCAATTCACAGATTTTAGTTCTAGAAACCACCATTACATACAGCAGCTGGGATGCAGTAACCAATTCTTAAACCCACTTATTATTACTACCCAAAAAGTGATGAGTGTATATAAAGAGAAAGATACTATAAACAAGGAGTAGTTAAAAGCCATACACAATTAAATATCGACAATATAACCGATCATTAAATAATTTCTGTAATAAGCCTATAGCAGAAAAGTCTACAACGGCATTATTAATAACCTTGCCACGCCATTGTTAATTGCTTTACAGGCACTTGATAACATATATCATTAACCCTCGCCAACTGGGACAAAGGCATTGGGAATAGGCACATTGCTCTTCGTGTTAATGCGCTTGATTACTTCACCCTTAGCGGCTCCCACTGGCTCAAGGGCATCGGGATGCACTTTATTACTTTTCACTTAGTCACTTCCACTGACTCCAGGGCACCCATATTAGGTACATTGCTCTTCAGTTTAATGCCCCATATTACTGCATTGTCCAGACGACAACCTTGAAAGAAAAAGTTGGTCAATATAAACAGTCAAAATCTGTGCCTCAGCATTCTCAAGTCACATGAAAAAAGAGAGCGTCCTTGAAGCTTCAGATTGCATTGAAATGCATGCCTACTTTTTTTTTTCTTGTTCCAGCTATTGTTCCTAGCTCATAGGACCCAACTTAATTTGTAGGCATGTAAAATATGATTGCCAGGACCACAGGGACTTTACCCCAACAGGGTCTTGTAAGATATAAATGCTTCTAGAAACCAGCCATACTGCGATGGTCACTCCTCCACACCATGGGGCCATACCAAAGATGGTTACCCCTCCATACCAGGGGGTCATACTATGATGTACACCCCTTCAAACAGGGGCCATACCCGAGATGTTTACTCCTCCACACAAGGGGTCATACTATGATGAATACCCCTTAAATAGAGTGTCCATACCTGAGATGATTACCCCTACTGAACAAATTATAATTAGCTTCAAGGACCCACTAAAAAAGAAACAAGTGCTTTTTTTATAATACACATCTTTATTAAAACAAACATGCAATAACCCAACAAAGCATAAATAACCTTAGCTCGCTGGGAGGAGTCCTTGAAGCTCATAAGATCTGGCGATTACCAAACATAAAGTGAACATAAAATGTACCAATTACTCCCAGCCATTACCCCACTGGCTCGGGAGCACCATAACCACAGGGTTCCAATGTTCACTTGAACTTCCTGAGAATCCGACAAACCCTTGCCGAAACTCCCCTCCACATTGCACCAGATCCAGAACCATACTTAATACCAAAAGGAGGAATCCATATCCCACTGGATCTCCCAGACCAATTTGTAACCAACTTCAAGGACCCCCTCCAACTGCCCGGCTCCAGGTAATCCACTCAGTCTGTGCTATCCACCACCTTAGGTAATATAAAATTAAGCACTCGGTGGGTATACACCATTCCTGCAAATATATGAACGGGACAATATAAGAATTAAAAGAACATACAATAAAACATCAAAGCATAAAGAACACTAACATGATGGGAGGAGTCCTTGAAGCTCATAAGATCTGGTGATTACCAAACAAAAAGTGAACATAAAATGTACCAACAATTACTCCCAGCCGTTACCCCACTAGCTTCGGAGCACCACAACCACAGGGTTCCAATGTTCACTTGAACTTCCTGTGGATTCAACAAACCCTTGCTGAAAATCCCCTCTACCATTCGCCAGATCAAGAACCAAATTAAATTCCAAAAAGAGGAATCCATATCCCAATGGATCCCCCAGACCAATTTATAACCAACTTCAAGGACCCCCCCAACTGCACAAGATGTGGGATTAGTGAAGATGAAAACACCATGTAAGTTTACAACCAAGGTGTATTACAGGTTGATACTGGAAAATGTCCCATCATAAGGTCAGATACATTTGATGATGGGCAATGCTGTGTTATATGCTGTAACAATAAAGAAGCCGCCTGCTCCTCTACAGCAGTTACAGACAGGCTCTCTAATCACCAGCTGCACATACATCGTAAGAAAATATAATATGTAGGTCTAGTATAAGCTGCCAGCAGCCATAAGTGTATGTGCAGAAAACTGCAAGGTCTGTGTCGCCAGTCAGTCACACTACCTACATACAATAGACGAGAGACAGGGCTGAAATCTGGGCCCATGATGTGTTCTCCAGAGCACGGTGCAGCATCACACTAGGAGTGCCCACTCACTGCCCGCCATGTGCTGAGTTATTAGTGCCCACTCACTGCCCGCCATGACTGCGTTAGTAGTGCCCACTCACTGCCTGCCATATGCTGCGTTATTAGTGCCCCACTCACCATACTGCCATGTGCTGAATTACTCCCCGAATAATTATTGACACCTGTTAAAATATATATAGTAAGGCTCCAGGTAATCTACTCAGGCTAGTGCTATCCACCATCTTAGGTAATATAAAAAAGCGCTCAGTGGGTATAACCCGATCCTGCAAAAATATGAGGGGGACAATATACAGAAAAAGGGGTGGATATATCAGGAAGGACAGCATGCAACATAATAGGACTAAAGGCTGCCATATCTCCAGAAATAAAGCATGGATTTGGAAGTCATGCACAGATTATATGTGCAACAAGGAAAATAACCTGGAGACCCAGGATCTAACATGTACTCAAAGTCTGTATACATGATAAGCATGTTGCGCAGAGGTGGAGCCTTTTCTCATAAATCACATATGTCACGGGAATGTGACAGACATCGAAATGTGAGTATGTACTGTTTTTTTTTTTTTTTACTTTTACAATGGTAACCAGGGTAAATATCGGGTTACTAAGCGCGGCCCTGCGCTTAGTAACCCGATATTTACCCTGGTTACCAGTGAACACATCTCTGGATCGGCATCACACACGCCGATTCAGCGATGACAGCGGGTGATCAGCGACCAAAAAAAGGTCCTGATCATTCCTGTCACGCTTAACGATTTTGTTAACGATATCGTTGCTACGTCACAAAAAGCAACGATATCGTTAACGAAATCGTTATGTGTGAAGGTACCTTTATCTGTGTCTCACCTCACTGATATTTACAAGTCTCCCTCCTCCTTCACAGGTCAGGATTGGGAAGGTCTCAGGGGCTCATTGTTTCAACAAGTTAGGTCAACATGTCATTAGCATACAATACAATACTGTCGGGGCCGATATCAGGTGGCAGCAACAGCCATTCAACTCAATTAGCAAATAACTCCTTCTACAAGAGAACACCATGAAAATAAGTAAAATAGAAATATACACAAAATTATACCCACATAGCATATCACACCATATATATAGTGAGTTACCTGGTTATGCTGGATCTGTACACCCAGCATCATCAGACTACTGTAGCAGAGATGAGGTCACATACAGGTCACCAGACTCCAAAAATGGGAAGGGAGGGAATCAGCACACAGCAGCATGCAATGTAGACATGAAGTGCAGCCTCTTACCATTATATATATGTATATATATATATATATATATATACGGTGTATATATACCATCCCATTACTGCTCCCTCTTACCAGTCCCTGTAACTGCCCACCTCCATGCTAGCAATAGCAGACACTGTATGTGTCAATGCTCTGACCCAGTGGTCCCCAACTCCAGGCCTCGAGGGCCACCAACAGTGCAGGTTTTCAGGATTTCCTTAGTATTGCACAGGGGGTGGAATCATCACCTGTGCAGATGATCACATTACACATTACATCACATTATGCAATACTAAAGAAATCCTGAAAACCTGCACTGTTGGCGGCCCTCGAGGCCTGGAATTGGGGACCCCTGCTCTGACCTATCACACATATACCCAAAACTCATGAAGACTCTGTATAATACAGCAGAAATGTGATACAACAGCCATGTCTGTAAGGAGGTCACACAGGAGCTGTCTCTGCAGTGTGTGAGGCAACTTTTATCAGACCCATGAAGGAACATGGCAGCTACATGAATCTCTGAGGTAACATTACTCCCAAATAAGATGTAAGATCTGAAACTACACTAATACATGATGAATGTGGAGTAGTATGTCAGCCATGTCTGCAGGGAGGTACACATAAGGGAACATGGCAGCTACAAGAATTTCTGAGGTAAAATTGATCCAATGTATGATGTAGGAGCTGATACTACACTAATACATGATGTGTGAGGTGAATGTGCTCCTATCAGCTATAATGTGAGGTGATAACCCCAGTATTACACTCCCTGAAACTGCAGACATGTTTCCTCCTGTCCATCCTGTGAAAGAAAGTGGGAGAGCCAGAGTTGCCTCCTCTATATAAGCCCCACCCTCCTCACAGTAATACACCAGGCACAAACATCTAAACTCCTTCTTCTTAAAGCAACAACACTCGTTTAAAATCTACACCGCAAAACAAACAAAAGCTGCAGGAGTTCTCGGTCCACCTATCCCCAAGTCATGTCCACCTCCGTCTAGTCTCCGGTGGTTTCTGGATCGCTGCTCTGTCACTTTTAATGCTGGAATGAATGACAGAGGTCAGTGCTGGGGCAGATACTAACAGCCAATGAGTGGGCAGGGCTGAAGCCGATCCTATCAGCAAATGAGTGTACAATGGGTGGGGCTAGGGCCGATATTAACATCCAATGAGTATGTAGTGGGCAGACAGAGGATGGGGCTGGGCACTGAGGCCGGGGGGTGGTCCTAGCTCTGGCTGTGACCTTAGAAAAGAAAACCCAGAAAGATCCCTGGTCTGGTAGAGCCAGACTTAAACAAACTAGGTGCAGGGAATGAAATGAGATTTAGAAAGAATGAAAGGTAGAATATACAGCACAGATTAGCTTAAAAAAAATTCAATTTCGAGGTTGGACAACCTTGGTAAGAGGCATAACAATGTCAAGAGAGCCTGTGTGACTCAACGTTGACATCGTTGCAATGGTGCGGGAATGGGAGGTATCTGTTATTTTTATTTTACAAGGGGAGATACTTAATTTAAAAAAATGGTTGACCAGGTAGGTTCGTGTTGAAGGCCATATTTGTGGTCCGAGTGCAATTCGACAAAACATCGGATCACATTCAGACCAATATTATTCTATGAGACTGTGCACGTGTCCAATTTTTTTTCTCAGGTTGAGTCTGTCCGAGGAAAAAAAATCACAGCATGCATGATTTGTATCCGATATTCAGATCACACTTGGCCATGCAAGTAAATGAGTTCATGGAAAAAATCGGACCATATTTGGATGACATCTGAGTGCCATCTGATTTTCACAGACAGAATGGAGAAGATAGAAAAAAAATGTCTATCTTCTCATCTGAGAAAATCTGATCACAATATCATCACACTGATCAAAATCTGATCAGCGTGTGATTGGCATAATCGGCCCTATTCTCTCAGAACAGAAAAAGTATATTGGTGTGACCCTAGCCGTAGCATAGATCAATACCAGGTTGTTGGGGGTGCGACAACAGGTACTCCTGTCAATCAGCTGTTCACAGTGCTGGCCGAATGTGATCAGTTGTATTGCTGCCCAGCTCAGTCAACTGCATTGTGACCATGGCTCCATGCTGTTCATACGCCCTTATTCAAATGAAGAAGGGTGGATCTGCAGTACCGCACTATGACCACTATACAATAGATGGGAGTTGTGTTTTTCTGCTCCGCAGCTAAGCACATCTGGCCACTGACAGCACCGAGAATAGTTGGTAGGCTAGAGTACCAGGTGTCGCACTCTCAAAACCCTGGTATTGATGACCAAGCCTAAGCATAGTTCATTAATACAAAAGTTCCTGGAAACCACTTCAAATATACAGTTCACATAAAGTTTTTATATTCAGTGAAGTGAACAAGTATCATATACAAAAACTTTCAGTTTTTAATAAGTTGCTCCTAATGACTCACGGCAACATTCTTAATTAATAGGACGCTTATTTTGCAATCTGAATGATTGACTTGGAATCAGTTTCCGCATCTCTAGCGTCTTACAAATGCTGACTCTTTTTCTTGTCATTCAGTGTTTTATCCTATGAGATACTTGACAAAAATGCTTTGTTATTAAAATGAGTAATTAATATAGTTAAATGAGCTGGAATTAATTAAGTTGTAACTACTTGACATTTCTAGAGAATTAGTTAGAGCTGCCATAAATGTAAGATAATACCTTCTTTATCTCTACGCTTTATGAACCGTACATGAATTGAGCAGAGGTTTAGAGCTGGGATTAACAACAGACTGTTAAATGGCAAATCATGTCTACCATTGCAGATGATCAGATATACTTTTGAGATGTTTTAATTAAGGGTATTAAAAGTGGATATGAATAGCTGAAAAAAAATTAGCTTTGTCCATCCTGCAGCCCACACTCGTAATAAACATTCAAAGCGCTCTTCTAAATAAACTGCTTCTGCCAAGAGAAATGCATCAGTAAAGTCAATTTAGAGTTGGCATTCTTTGGCTGTCTATATTTTGTGCCAAGGTATTTAGCCTCATTCTAAGGTTTTGCTTAATGAATTAATGTAATGCATTATGCTAATTATACTGTATATACAATTATAATTTTACTTCATCTGTCAAAAGATGTTTATTTGAAATGTTATCTCTGAACAATAATCATAATGTTTTTCCAGTTGCTGATCAGTGATTTTTGGATAGCACACAGCCTCTAACAAAGTGGGGAGGAGACCTTGACTCATGCACTTTAGTCATAAAGGACCCATTTCGGTGAACCAGCCGGCTGTTAAATGATTCAACAGGGTTTGTGAAACTAACCAACTGGGACTGTGAAATGAACCAATCGGGACTGTGTAAAGAACCAAGCAGGACTGCGTAAAGCACCAACTGGGACTGTGAAATAAACCAACCGGGACTGTGAAAAGAACCAACCGAGACTGTAAAACGAACCAACGGGATTGTGAAATGAACCTACTGGGATTGTGAAACGAACCAACCGGGACTGTGAAAGGAACCAACTGGGACTGTGAAACGAAACAACCAGGAATGTCAAATAAATGGTGGTCAGGAATACACAAGCCGATCGGCAGACATTTACTGGCCTCTTTAGACAGGCAAACTGTAATTCTTTTATGCAAACAGAGCAATCATTAAAATAATCGATCTGTGTTCATAGAATATCATTATCAGTAGCACATCTTCTGTTTACACGTCACAATACTGATGAGAGATGATTATAATGCCAGCATGAACAAGCCAATCATCTGATGAACTGGCATATTGCTTGGGCGATTGCGATATGTTTAAACAAACTGATAATTGGCGGCACGGTGGCTCAGTGGTTAGCGCAGCAGCCTTGCAGCGCTGGAGTCCTGGGTTCAAACCCCACCAAGGACAACATCTGCAAAGAGTTTGTATGTTCTCTCCGTGTTTGCGTGGGTTTCCTCCGGGTTCTCCGGTTTCCTCCCACATTCCAAAGACATACTGATAGGGAATTTAGATTGTGAGCCCCATCGGGGACAGCGATGATAATGTGTGGAAAATGTAAAGCTTGTCAGCAGAGAGAAGCATGAAGTGCTTTATTATCTCCTGATAGACGGCTATGCTGACTTTGATCTTGATAAAACACACTGGACCTACACCAGCAGATGACATGGCTACCAAACCATGAAATAAGCATAGACCAATGGAAACCACATTCATATCGGTGTCTATCTATAATCAGTGGAATATGTTGTAACATTATAAATTGGAGAAATTCATGGTTATAGAATCTATCTGACATGTTTGTCATTTTTTCAGTCTCATCCAAAAAAGAGGCAAAATTCCAAGATCTCCAGGCCAAGAAAACATTAGTGGCTGCAATTTGGGCCCGACTCCAAGTATACCAGGTACTGTACCCCTAATCCAGTAAAGGCTCTGATACATATCGATGCCACATTGTAGTCATTAGGTGCAGATCACATACACATTGTGGTCAGGTCTTGGATTTCTCTCTATTATACATCTATGGTCAAGTTTATATCAAACATTTCAGTTCAGCATTTGGTCAGGAATATTCATGCAGGAGTTATAAAGTCAGACAGAAATGGGATTTGGGGATTTCTCATGGTGGCCATGTATTTTGATATTGAGCCTCAGTATTTGCTATTAAAACATTCTAATAAGACATTTATGTTGTGTTTCCCCCACAGATCTGAGTTTACCACCTACGGACCATGGTCCAGACAGTACCACCAGGTAAGACATGTCTTCTCCATTACTAAGTACATGACGGGATTAATAGTTAATGGTGGCTCATTACCTGTTACATTTATTTCACAGCTCCGATGCCATCATTCTTATTGATGAAGATTCCAATAGAGCAGGAACTTCCACATATAATAGTAAGTTATCATTTCTAGATACCATCCAGGGTTGTTAGAAAGAACACTGAATTTTCTGTACTATCATAGATCAGTTTCCAAATGTAACCAAGGCAAATTATAGAACGGTCTGTGCATTTTTACATTAAAATTACATTAAAGGGGTAATCCTATTTTAGACAAGCTTTATTGGTGTGAGTTCAATGTCTGGGACACTTCCATATTGGGTGAACAACATTTCAGCATTTGGTCAAGAACATTATTCATACAATTGCTCTTAAGTCTGCCAGAAATGGGATTTGGGGATTTCTTCTCATGATGGCCCGTGCACTGAGCAGGTCACTGTAGCTGAATGTGATTATTTGCCCCATGTACAGTACATATAGGGAAACACTGAATACTTTATTAGGATTTATTTCTTTTGATATTGAGCCTCAGTCTTTGCTATTACAATAGTCTAATAAGAGATTTATGTTGTGTTGCCCCCACAGGTCTGATTTTACCATCTTCAGATGATCCAGACAGTTCCATCTGGTAAGACTTACATCTCCTCCATTATTAGATACATGATGGGGATTAATGACTAACGGTGGATCATATTCTGTTACATTTATTTCACATGTCCGATGACAGCATTATGTCATGATCTTAGTTTGTGGGATTAGGTAGTTCAGAGGTTAATCGGGACGGCCTCTGGGAGGCTTCTTATAGCCTCATTGTGGGGTCATTTCTCGTCGCTTATATTTTGACCCTTGGCCAAGTGTGTGTGACCCTGTTGTGCCTGTGCTACTTAATGCTTGTCTGGTTCTGTCCCCGTTAAGAGTTTTGCCTGTCCCTCCTGTACTGCGTCGCGATCTCCGTGTATTACTTCTTGCCTACGTTCTGACTATTCTCTGCTTGCCCCTCCTGTACCGCGCCGCCCTCTCCGTGTATGACCCCCATTTGTCCGACCTGAGTTCCCCTCTCCTCCACTCCAGGGTCCCTGTAGCATCCTGCAGTCATCTCCAGCAGCAGGACGCTAAGCCCTGCCCCCTGTGGTCACATGATCGCTGGTCCTTCTGGTTCCTGCTATCCTCAGCATCCTCTCTCATCACGCTGCTCAGGTCCCATCTGCCTGAGCTTTGCCCGCGGCATCTAAACCCGGGCTCTTCCGCAGTCACCCTGCTCAGCCGTGGCAGTTCGTCGATGCTGACAGGATCCTGATATTATAAGTGACCACACATTTTTTCTAGGATTGTAAAAGTTGCGTGTATTTTCTGTGCAAATTAGCAGCATGGATCCCCTGTAGGCTTTGGCCGATCAGGTCAAGCATCTAACCCAAATGTTCCAAAAGCTCAATGTGGAACAGCGCACAATGGCACATACCCAACAGCAGTTGGTGGACACCGTGCAGGGGGCTTTCAGTGATGATGCAGCCGTGGCTTTTAATTGTGACTCCAGGGGTGTAACGATTATAGTGGTACACTCAGGAATCTCTTGGCTTGAGACAAATAAGGCAACAAAACCAAAGGGCAGTGTAAAGTCTATTATTCAAAAAACACAGGTGCAAGGTGTGAGCAAGTCCAAACACAGCAAACAAGATGAAATCAGGAGAAGTGCCTTAGCAGTTCTGCTGCAAGCAAAGTCAGTGTTCATATGCATAAACAAGGGTGCAGCATGTGCACAACAGTTCAAGTAAATAGCAAACGAGGTCCTTCTTAGGAGGAGTTCAGTGCAGCCCTGCTGTGGGCAAAGTCTTATGGGTGTAGCACCCTCTGTGGTGCAGCAGATAATCAGACACAGTTCATACTAGGTTTGTCAGTCATAAAAAAGAGTCCAGAAGCAGTGCAGAGCTTTGAGTCCAGAAACAGACAAACTGGCAGCGGATACCAAACTAGATAGGCTGTAGCAGGCAGAGCTTACGTGTCCTAGCAGGCAGGAGAAGATTGCAGATAGACACAGGCAAAAACAGCTTGCAGCCCAAAGACCACTGAGAGCTGAGCAGGTTTGCTGAGGAGGCGGAGCCGGAGAGTCTGAAGAGGAAAGTCTCTTGTAGCACAAGCCAGGAATACTAGCAGAATACACAAGCAAAGAGTTGGATGTGAACCAGGGTTATAAAGACAGGGAAGGCGGATCACATGAGCAGAAGCGAGGCAGCAGACGCCATCTTGGAAAAGGGCAAAAAGTACCACAAATGAAACAGGGAATCCAGAGTCCTGACACAGGGGGTCGATGACCGGATAGCTACGTTGAAGAGTCTTTTTAACAAATGAACAAGGTGGTGGTGGAATAAGTCTTTTTTGGAACGCTATATCGCCAGGGGTATGATTCCTAGGGGCTTGCGGGTTCAAGTATTTCCCTCCTTTAATGTAAATGATGAGGTATTTAAACAACAGTGGGAACAGGTTGCTTCAACCTGCTCCAGAGGCTTTATGAGCTTTTGGTCAGACATAATGAATCATTCATTAAACAGATAGAAGTGAAGATTAAGGAAATTCGGGACATCCTTACAAAGGAGCTGTCTATCGAAGCTATAAAAAAACTAGATGAAGAACTTGATGCTGAATTTGTGAAATGGGAGAAAGAACTAGTCACAGCCAAAAGTAAGAAATATCAGAGAGACTGTGATGACTATAAGAACCAGCGAGTCTATAGATGGCACAATATCAAGGGGAAGCATTTCAAGCGACCTACAGACCATAGGTCAAATTCCTTTTCTTCAACCTCATCTGTGGATGAGGAATTACCTTCTGGCCCCAGGTTCTCAGTGAATTTAATGGAACGGCTGGGTTCTAATAAATCAGCAGGCTGGCGTAAAGGGAAGAACTTTAATAAGCGTAAACTCACCCCACCACAATCTGCCGGAAAAAAAGAGCAAAGCTAACAATTTAGAGGTAATAAACTTATCCTTTCATGTTTTAACTACCACTCAACGTGAGGTCTTAGAGTTGGGGTTGACTTTTGTTCCTAACAATAATTTAGATTTTTTCACTACAGTGAAGGATTTGCATCTTTTCCTAAGTAAACTTGTCTTAAAAAAGCTGCACTCTGGGACCCATTGGGATTCAGAAATTGGCGATTTGGCAGAACGTGAGATGATTCAAATTTTGGAGGATCTAGAAAGGGAAAGTTCTGGAACCCCGACAGGTAAATTCCCCGCCTCAGTCCTTCCCAGGTCCACCACGTTCCCTCCCCTTTCATTGTGTCCTCAGATTGACATCTTTTGTAAATTGGTTACGGAAGATCTAAAGACAATCCCTACTAATAGGACACATGACAATCTTACTAGGGCACAACGGCAGGCATTATGTGATTTAAGATCTTTGAAAGATGTTGTGATCAAACCGGCCGATAAGGGAGGGAACGTGGTGATTTGGCCTGTTAAGATGTACGAGCGGGAAGTTTTCAGGCAATTGAGGGACAGGGATGCATATGCGGTTCTTCCACAGAACCCTTTATCGGGTTTCCAGAGGGAAATTTTACTTATCTTGGATGAAGCTTTTTACCAGGGAATTATCACTAAGAAGGTTCTGGAGAGGCTACTCATTCAACATCCTATAGTACCCACGTTCTACCTCTTGCCAAAGGTTCACAAAGACCCGTGCGTCCCACCGGGACGTCCGATTGTCTCTGGCTTGGGAGGGCTGTGTGATCCTATTTGTAGATTCATTGAATGTTATCTGCAACCATTGGTTGGTATGCTGCCCTCCTACGTCAGAGACACCACTGACATCCTTTGTAAGTTGGACGGTCTTTCCCTCGAGCCGGATATGTTGCTGTCACGGTGGATGTCGAGTCCCTTTATACGTGTATTTCACATGTACATGGTCTAAGGGCAGTTGAATTTTATCTGGGCACTAGCAATCTGGACCCATCTTTACAGCTGTTGATTTTAGAACTATTGGAGTTCATTTTAACCCACAACTTCTTCACATTTAAAGACCGTTTTTATCTGCAGGAACGCGGTACTGCCATGGGCGCGGCCTGTGCGCCATCCTATGCAAACCTCTTTCTGGGCTACTGGGAGAGGGAGGTATTTGGGGGTTGCGTGCGGGCCGTGTGTGTTTGTGTTTTTTAGTTATTTTAGTTCTATTTACAGAGGATTACTTCTGCTTTGGATGTGCTTATCTCCTAAACCTGATTCTTTCTGACTACGGCTGGCAGGATGAAGCTCCCACATATATCATCGTCATGAAACTATAATTGTTTATTATATTTTACATATTGTTATATTTTTTTGTTTGTTATCAATGATGTCGTTGTATATTACTTTGAGTTTATGCATTAGTTGTGGGATTCTTGTTAGTTGTGTTGGGGGGTGCATATATTTTTGCTCTGTATAAACCAGCTGCGATTCGCATTTCATGCTTATATTCACATATGGTCTGGTGTGGGACATGTATACATGTTAGTTATTGATACACACGTGGTGATCGCTGGTTGCGCGTGATGCTGGTCCTTCATGTTTTCCTCGGCCTCTGATGGTGTCCTCATGGATGCGATGGGCATCTTTGACGTCACCGGAACATTTGTCCCTGCGCTCATCGCACCCGAGACACCGGAAGTGGCGGACCGGTATCGGAAGTCCCGCCATCCCGCGCTGATTTGCCGTGTGCCTCCCGATGTGCGATTGGCATGATTGTCAGGCTGGGAGATATTTAAGATCTCCATTCAACATAGATACACAGCCCCCCGAGGAATCAACAGCGAAATGTGCGTCGGGGCCTTGGCCTATACTATCGAACCATGGGTAAGAGGCTTGGTGATGTTTATTCATGGCAGCATTAAGGGACTTTGTTATTTATTACTGCTTGAATTATGTGATGTATGAGTCTTTGCCATATATACAGTAGATAGAAGGAATGTATGTAATACACCTCTAAATACGTCTTTACATGGTATAGCTTAGACTCATTAATATGTCCCGATTTTTGCTCCACCTCTCTCCCAGAAGTTTTTAGTTCAGGATATTTAATAGGTTTTTTGCCACCTTAATGGTATTTATTCCTGTCCTAATTACTGTTTTTTGCCTGTGTAGTCGCTCCATGGTTGCATTGTCATTCTCTGGTTTTTAATCATTATTATATTTTGTGTGATGTAATCTTACTCTATAAATGATTTTTGACTTTCTTGCCCTGTTGGTAATATAAAGAAATAAAGGTCTTTTTGCACTTTTGTACCAACTGGGCAATCATGATATCCTTTATTTATAGACGAAGATGTACAATTGAATAGGCGTTTAAGCTCCCATAGGTTCTTTATTGCTCATTAGTATTGCATGGAGAGTGCTCTCTAAATATGTTCCTCTTATTCTATTCTGGATCTTGCTATGTTTTCACCGTGCAGGGGGCTGTTGCGGCAGGGTCTCCTGGTTCCAGGAGTTGGGACGCATCTGTGGTATCCCCTGAATCTCCGGTCAAATTGCCTGACTCCTTTTCAGGGGATAAAAAGGAGTTTAGGTCCCTCTGGGAGGGATGTAAGCTTTTTTTCTTTAAGGCCCGTTCCTCTGGGGATGAGTTCCAGAGGGTGGGGGTCGTTATTTCTCTACTGTGAGGTGCCCCCCAAGCATGGGCTTTTTCTCTGTCTCCCACCGCCCCTGAGAGAATGACAGTCGATGCCTTCTTTGAAGCCTTGGGTCGCATATATTATGAGCCTGACAGAGTACGTAAGGCTGAAGATATGGTCATGAGTGTGCGTCAGGGTAAACACTCGGCTGAGTGATTTTGTGCGGAGTTTGAACGCTAGGCAGCAGAGGTCTCATGGGATGATGCCGCCCTTCGGGGCTTATTCCGCAAAGGCCTGTCCGAATGCCTCCAAGATGCTCTGGCCCTTCATCCACAACCTGACACCTTGGAGGATGCCATTACTCAGGCCATGAGTATGGACCGCAGGCTACGGGTGTCATGCAGTCCGAGACATCCCTATTCTCCGCAAAGAGACCGGTGTCACTCCTGAACCCATAGAGATTGGCACCATTTCAGTCAAGGAGAAGGAGAGGAAATGCCGCCGGGAGAAGCAGCTCTTTTTTAATTGCGGGCAGTATGGTCATTGGAAAAAGGATTGCCCCTCATCCTCCAAAGCGACTGGAAAGACTAGGTCTGAGTAGTGGTCAAGGAGGCTGCCCAGACCTTCATGTACTTTTTTCCTCATGTCCTAAAGTTTTGCTCAGGGTTGAACTGTTGGTAGACAATGTCCGTTTTTTCTCTACCGCACTGGTGGACAGTGGTTCATCACTCAACCTGGTCAGCTCTGATGTTGTTTCCCAACACCAGATAGAGACAATCAAGCTTCCTACACCTCTTAAAGTCGTGGCCATCGACTCATCTCCTCCTACCCGAACACAGTTTGTGTTGAAAATTGGTTCTTCCCACACGGAATAGATTGAATGTTTTGTCATGGACAAAGTGCCCGCAGGGCTGGTGCTGGACATGCCGTGGCTTCGGTGCCATAACCCAGTAATTGACTGGGAATTGGGGAGATTGTTAAGTGGGGGTCCAAGTGTGCTGACTGTTACAAATCAATTTGATCTGTGAACATCGCAAAACCTGTCTATGTGTCTTCTATTAGTCTGGAGGGTATTCTGGAGTTCCTGAAAGACTTTTAGGATGTGTTTTCTGAGAGTGAGGCTGAGGTGTTACCCCCCCTCATAGGCCATTTGATGCCATTGATCTGATTCCTGGAGCCAAATTGCCTAAAACTCGCCTGTTCAGTCTGTCGAGCCCCAAGCGCCTAGCTATGAAACAGTATATTCCTGAAAGTCTCCGTAAGCGGCACATAAGACCCTCAGTTTCCCCGGTAGCAGCGGGGATTTTCTTTGTTAAGAGAAAAGATGGCGGCCTACGTCCCTGCCAAAACTTTCAAGAATTAAATAAAGTTACTGTCAGGAACACATCCCTTACCGTTGATTCCTGATATCTGTAACCAGCTCTCTGGCTCCAAATGGTTTTCTAAACTGGATCTGAGAGGGGCTCACAACTTAATAAGAATACGAGAAGGGGAAGAGTGGAAAACGGGTTTCCTTACATCTAAGGGGTTGTTTGGGAATCTAGTAATGCCATTTGGGCTCACCAACGCACCTGCAGTGTTTCAAAATTTTATCAATGTAGTATTTTCGGATATCATCGGCCGTTTTGTAGTGGTATACCTAGATGATATCCTGATCTATTCTGCTGACAGTTTCCCATTTGTTGCATGTTAAAACAGTGCTTCAGAGGCTCAGAGAAAATCAACTGTTCGTCAAACTTGAGAAATGTTCATTTTTTGTTCAGGAAGTGTCATTTCTAGGTCTAATAATTTCACGTCAGGGGTTTCGCATGGATCCCAAGAAAGTGCAAGCTATTGTGGAGTGAGTCCAGCCCTGGGACCTTAGGGGACTCCGGCGCTTCTTGGTATTCGCAAATTATTATCGCAAGTTAAAGGTTTTTCACAGGTGACTAAGACTCACGGACCTCACTGATAAAAGGGGCAGATGTCAGAAACTGGTCCTCGTTAGCTAAACAATCCTTTCTAATGCTAAAAAACGTTTTCATCTGCTCCTATCCTGGTCCAACCTGATCCTTCCAAACCATTCGTGATCAAGGTGGATGCTTCCGAGGTGGGGATTGGGGCACTTGTCGCAAGGACCAGCTTCTCTGACAATTCTCAGGCCCTGTGCCTATTTTTCTAAGAAATTTTCTCCAGCGGAGAAAAATTATGAAGTAGGGAACAGAGAGCTTCTGTCTATTAAATTGGCATTCGAGGAATGGAGGCACTTTTTGGAGGGGGTGGCTCACCCTATTACGGTTATCACTGACCATAAAAATTTAGAGTAGATCAAATCTGCTAAAAAACTGACTCCCAGGCAAGCTCGCTGGTCACTTTTTTTTTTCATATTTCAGTTCTCCATTACCTTTCGGCCAGTGTCTAAGAACGTAAAGGCTGATGCCTTATCGCGTAGTTTTAAGCAGTTATCCGCCCCCAATCTGCCATCCCCTATTCTTCAGCCCAGTCTTGTGGTTGCCGAGGTGTCGCCGGAATTGGAGCGAGAGATTGTGGGGGCTCAATCTTTGGCTCCAAGCCTGTAGACAAATTGTTTGTCCCGCAGCATTTGCGTAACAAATCATGATTCGAAGTTGAGCGCACACCTTGGTATGGCTGCCACACGGGAAGCTGTGGCAAGGGTCTTTTGGTGGCCTTTAATGGCTTCAGATATCAAGAAACATGTTGCAGAATGTGGGATATGTGCCCGTTCTAAGAACTCAAGTTGCCGGCAGGGGAATCGGTGCCTTTGCCAGTCCTAGGAAGGCCATGGACTCACTTGTCCTTGAACTTTATCACCAATCTTCCATCATCCCGTGGTAAGGCTAGGTTCACATTGCGCTAGGGGAGTCCGTCTAATGGACACGTTTTTAAGTAGTGAAAATGCATTGTAACGCACCCATAGACTTGCATTGTCTGACGCATCGTGACGCATGCCTAAATTGGCATGCGTTTGCCACATTACGTTTTTTTATGACGGACCTTCGAATGCGGCTTGCAGCGTTTTCGGGTCCGGTCAAGCTAACGCAAGACTAACGGAAGCGTCAATTCTGCCATTGAAGGCTACTGCAAACGCAGCCAAACGCAAATCATGCAAAATTTCCAAATAAAACCATACGTTTGAATTGCGTTACTGGGGTGGTCCATGTGGTCATGTGACAGGAAATATGATTTCAGCCATTTTTAGGAGAGACTCTGCAACACATTGTCAACACGCCTGCAGCACAGTGTGAGTGTCTTGCAAGCGAGGCAATGTAAGTACAATTCTATGTATTATTATATTATATAGCTCTGTATACATCATGTGAGTGTGTAGTGAACATCGGATGTGTGTGTACTAAAAATGTATTGTTTTGCTTGCACACAGATGTCGGATAGTGAGGGAAGCAGCAGCAGCAGCAGTGTGTCTGCAGTATTCTCCTCCCAATCGGTAGGCTTTCATTTCAAAAAGCCACAATAATGTTGTGTGTCACTCCAGTGTATTGAGGTAATCACGTGTAATCATGTTTTTATTGCAAATAGGAGTCTTCGGAGCCCGAACCTAGGCCAACCCCCAAGAAACAGGCAAAAGTAACGAAGGTACATGCCACACATTTTGTGTATTTCACCCATAAAATTATTGATACAAGAATTATAATTTTTTTAACTACACCATAGGTTGTTGAACACGGACACAAGAAAAAAAAACAGCCTCGCCGCCTGTTGTCGCCACACCTACCAGCGGTAAATATCACGCTATTAATGTTCCTTTTTGACCCAAAAAAACAAAAAAAAGGTTTCCTTTTTTTTGTATTACAAAATCTAACCTACTAATCAAACATAATACAAGAAACATATATCTAAACAGCGTGTAAAACCCTGGTTAAAAAACTACTTACATATCACAACATAAACAAAACCCAACAAGGACAAGCTACCAAAACAAACATTGCAAAATCATTCATGAAAAGTTAAAAGTGTTTTAAAAAAGGGAAAAATGTAGGATAAAGTGAATAATAAAATATATTTTCCAATGAGATACTATTTCTATACAACCCAAAATGAACGTATACATTGTAATAATACGTTTTGTGTTTCTTTACATAGTCCAAGCAGCCCGCCCCCAAAAAAAGGAACATTGTGGTTGACGAAGAGCTTTTGGACATACAGAACGAGACGCTGATCACTCTAGTGGAAGCCAATCCGTCCAATGGGACCAAAGTGACAGCTCCCACCACGATATAATTAAAAAAAGGAAGTTGTGGGATAAAATCATATGCCATTTTGACCCACGATATATGGAGAAGTCGGCATACTCTAAGAAAAAAATTGGTAAATATTGATGAAGTTAACTTGCAAAATGTAAAGATTGCAAGCTGTCAAAAAATTTTTGTAATTTTTTTTTTTTACTTTAAAGCCGATGCTGTCCATACCCGTTGTAGATCTATTCGGGATCGGTTTGTACGGGACTTCCGCAATAACCAAAACACCCCCAGTGGATCTGGTGGCAAACGGGTCACCCCTTATGTGCATTATGAGCAATTGCTGTTTCTACAAAAAACTGTCACTGCGCTCGTAAGTAAAAAGATTTAGGTGTGAGAGACAAAATAGTATAAATTAAAATAAAATTAATTTTTTCTTTTTTTTTTGTTATAGAACGATATGCAGTACCGCTGCGCCTAGAGAGGCAGAGGAAACGGAGCCATCGCAACTGGAACCAAGCCAGCAGACGGGCGCTGAAGATGTGTCTGGCATGAGCGAGCCACGCTCTGTGGAGAGAAGTACTGCGGCTTCTGTTGTCAGTGCCCGTTTGCAAGCACAGCGCGGACGCAAGCGAGCATCCAAAAAAGATGAAGCTGATGCCATTATTGTAGATGGACTCCAACGGGTAGAGGATCTGTGTCGCAGTGAACACAGAGACCTGAGGCGGGAAATTACGGACTTGCAATCCCGTGAGTCTGTATATGCAGCCAATGAGTGGAAGCTCCTGCTTTTGTCGTATGTGCCTGTGGTTCAAAATATCCCGGCGCACAGAAATTTTATGTTTAGGCAAAGACATAATGACCTAGTTGAGGAATTTTTGGGCCCCCAGGAACCCACTTCCTCGAGATCAAGAAGCATGGACATGCCGGCCTACAACCCACAATACAGAGGCCGGGGTGAACCGAGCATGGAACAGCAGAGGCAATGTAGCAGTCCATCGTACAGTTGGGCAGACAATACGCCCACGCAATATTACAGTCTATAAGTACTGTTCACTTTCACCAACCTGTTGCAATTACAGCGTTTACATTTTTTGGGTTTAATTTTAGTTCACCAAAGTTTTTTGTGTATGTTTTTGCTCATCCCTATGGGATATCATATGTTAAAATGTCTACCAACACTGAGGTTGGAATATTTTCTATGATTCATAGTAAACTGTTACTAAAAAATTTCATATTCTTGTATGACTTGAACGTTTTACACTAGATAAGGTTATGTAAACTCTAACAAATAAAAATATCCCCTCACATTTCACCAATATCAACAGGCTTCAAAATTTTCACACGTGCATGTCTTGCCATGGAACAAGGCCTTCATGTGTGAAGTAATTAGCAAATTGATCACGAATCCTCATAATTTCAACTGTAGACCGAACAGCAGTCGAATCTATGCTGATGAGGTTCGAATCACAGTCATCGGGGTCAACCACCTGGAGATTTTGTCTGAGTTGGAACGCCTCATCCCCAACTAAAACATAGGGCAAACTTAGGCCTTCGGTCCCCGGAAGAGGTCGTGCTGAGGGTATGTTGAAGTTGTTGCTGTACAAACATCTCCCCATGTTGGAGTCTCTGAAGACTCTGGAATCATTCGTCCGTCCATACGCACCAATATCCACAGCAACAAAACGGTATCTAGCATCAGCAATAGCCATCAATACAATAGAAAAGTATTTTTTGTAGTTATAGTATAGGGATCCACTATGCGCTGGTTTCTGAATACGAATGTGCTTGCCGTTCACGGCAGCAATGGAATTGGGAAAATTAGCCACATCCTCGAAATGTTTGGAAATTGCTAGCCACATTTCTGTTGTCGGGGTTGGTAGCACAAGTGGTTGCAAGTTGTTCCAAATAGTATCACAAGTTTCACGAACCAGTTGGCAAATGGTTGATTTCCCAAGTCTAAATTGAAAATGCAGTGATGCAAATGATTCTCCGGTAGCCAGATATCTGTCGGCAATCACAAAGAAAAAAAAAAAATTATTGTTAGGATTTTAAAGGACAACTAACAAAAAGGCAAGTTAAAATGGAATGCTACAATTGCCTAAATGTACATAATTATGCCCCACGATAAATTACATCTTGTCTTTGTCAATAGAAGAATGTTTAAAAAAAAGAATAATTACCTCAGAGTCACCACTAAACATTGCTCCGCACAAATGTTTTCATGGAAAGTGCTGCGCTGATGATGTATCTCATCCTTCACATGCGAGAGCAGAACATCAAAGGTCTCAATGGACATCCGTAGATAACGGTGAAATTTAAATGGATGATCCCGAAGCTGAACATACAGGGTGTGAAATGCACCATATGTATTCCAGAATAATTTCACTTCATGGATCCAATATCTCCTTTTAGAAATACGCTTTCTCTGCCGAAGTCGTAACTGCATCAAGCGAAATCTAACAAGCTCAGACACAAACATCTTGCTAACACAAGTTCACTCAATGCTTTTAAAATGGAGAATGTGTATGCACCCACACCCGACGCTGACAAAAGAAAAAAAAAAAGAACAACTTTATTGACAGTGCCAAACGCAGACAAACGGATGCTTCATGAACGGACATCAGAATGACATAAACGCAGTCACGTGCGTTAACGCAAGCGTTAACGTGAAGCCAAATTTTCAACAAATTTGGCTCTTTTCTGTACATGCGTTTAACGGATCCGTTTAACGGTATGTACTTAACGCAATGTGAACCTAGCCTAATACTGTAATTTGGGTAGTGTTGGACAGGTTTTCTAGGTTGGCACATTTTGTACCCATGACAAGTTTACCTTCAGCAGAGACGTTCTCTAGACATTTCCTGTCCCAGGTGGTACGCTTACATGGGGTCCCCACTAATATTGTGTCAGACAGAGGGACTGTTTGTGTATAAATTCAGGGGGGCCTTCTGCCAAAAATTGGGGATATCTTTCTTTTTCCTCAGTGCATCACCCAGAAACCAACAGACAAACTGAACGCACCAATCAGTCGCTTGAAAAAAGTCTTCGGTGCCTGACTTCTACCCTTCAAAGCGACTGGTCTAATGCCTTACCATTAGCACAATTCTCCTTCAACAACAGGGTAAACCAATCTCTCATTTTGGCGAATTTTCTCGAATAGATTCTGGTTGTCTGGAGGCAGATGACGAGGTCAATCGTCTCAAGGATCTTTGGACAAAGGTTAATTTACAGATTTCTAAGGCTCAGGAGAAATATAAACGTTTTGCGAATAGGAAAAGGGACTCTGCTCAGACGCTGCTTTGTAGGGATAAGGTGTGGCTGTCCACACAAAATATAAATCTTCGACTGCCCCCGCAAAACTGGGGTCTAAATTTATTGGACCCTATGAGGTCATCGAAGTAGTGAACCCGGTAACCTATCGCCTCCGTCTTCCTCCCTCCTTTAAACTCTATGTTTTTCATAGGTCTTTACTTAAACCCTTGGGGCGGTGAGGGAGGATACTGAAGCTTCTCCTCCAGTCTTGGTTGAGGGACATTTGGAGTTTGAAGTACAACATTGTTGTGAATTCTGTGGCAGAGCTCCCTCCTGTGGTCACAAGTGGTACTTCGGCTGGTTCTCTCTGTGAGCTTCCGTTGGTGGAGGAAAGTGGTACTGCGGCTTCTGAGTTTCCTTCCTCAGGTGATGTGGTGAAGTCGTTAGGTGCTGCTCTATTTAACTCCACCTAGTGCTTTGATCCTGGCCTCCAGTCAATGTTCTAGTATTGGACCTGTTTCCTCCTGGATCGTTCCTGTGGCCTGCTGCTCTGCATAGCTAAGTTCCTCTTTGCTATTTGTTTGCTGTTTTTTTTCTGTCCAGCTTGTCAATTTGTTTTTTACTGCTTGCTGGAAGCTCTGGGACGCAGAGGGTGTACCTCCGTGCCGTTAGTTCGGTACGGAGGGTCTTTTTGGCCCCTTTGCGTGGTTTTTGTAGGGTTTTGTGTTGACCGCAAAGTTACCTTTCCTATCCTCGCTCTGTTCAGAAAGTTGGGCCTCACTTTGCTAAATCTATTTCATCTCTACGTTTGTCTTTTCATCTTAACTCACAGTCATTATATGTGGGGGCTGCCTTTTCCTTTGGGGTATTTCTCTGAGGCAAGGTAGGCTTATTTTCTATCTTCAGGCTAGCTAGTTTCTCAGGCCGTGCCGAGTTGCATAGGGAGCGTTAGGCGCAATCCACGGCTGCCTTTAGTGTTGTTGGAGAGGATTAGGGATTGCGGTCAACAGAGTTCCCACGTCTCAGAGCTCGTTCTTGTTTTTTGGGTTATTGCCAGGTCACTGTATGTGCGCTGACCTCTATGTCCATTGTGGTACTGAATTACCTTTCATAACAGTACTGGAGGCCCAAAGTACTAATGATTCCCAATAGAGGGAAAAAAGAAGTTCTGAGACCATTTTTTTTTCTTTGCACTGTGTTTTGCCTTTTTTTTCCCCTAGACATTTGGGTGGTTCAGGACACAGGTGTAGCAATGGACATTAAAGGTCTGTCTTCATGTGTGGATCAGCTCACGGCAAGAGTACAAAGTATTCAAGACTTTGTGGTTCAGAATTCTATGTTAGAACCGAGAATTCCTATTCCTGATTTGTTTTTTGGAGATAGAACTAAATTTCTGAGTTTCAAAAATAATTGTAAACTATTTCTGGCTTTGAAACCTCGCTCCTCTGGTGACCCAGTTCAACAAGTTAGGATCGTTATTTCTTTTTTGCGTGGCGACCCTCAGGACTGGGCATTTTCTCTTGCGTCAGGAGATCCTGCATTAAGTAATATCGATGCATTTTTCCTGGCGCTCGGATTGCTGTACGATGAGCCTAATTCTGTGGATCAGGCAGAGAAGAATTTGCTGGCTCTGTGTCAGGGTCAGGATGAAATAGAGGTATATTGTCAGAAATTTAGAAAGTGGTCCGTACTCACTCAGTGGAATGAAGGTGCGCTCGCAGCTATTTTCAGAAAAGGTCTCTCTGAAGCCCTTAGGGATGTCATGGTGGGATTTCCT
Organism: Ranitomeya imitator; assembly: GCF_032444005.1. NCBI lineage: Eukaryota > Metazoa > Chordata > Amphibia > Anura > Dendrobatidae > Ranitomeya > Ranitomeya imitator. Next base: position 64,446,947 of record NC_091286.1, read on the forward strand.
ATGCCTGCTGGTCTGAATGAGTCTATGTCTTTGGCCATTCAGATTGGTCGACGCTTGCGCGAGCGTAAATCTGTGCACCATTTGGCGGTATTACCTGAGCTTAAACCTGAGCCTATGCAGTGCGATAGGACTTTGACCAGAGTTGAACGGCAAGAACACAGACGTCTGAATGGGCTGTGTTTCTACTGTGGTGATTCCACTCATGCTATCTCTGATTGTCCTAAGCGCACTAAGCGGTTCGCTAGGTCTGCCACCATTGGTACGGTACAGTCAAAAATTCTTCTGTCTGTTACCTTGATCTGCTCTTTGTCATCGTATTCTGTCATGGCATTTGTGGACTCAGGCGCTGCTCTGAATTTGATGGACTTGGAGTATGCTAGGCGTTGTGGGTTTTTCTTGGAGCCCTTGCAGTGTCCTATTCCATTGAGAGGAATTGATGCTACGCCTTTGGCCAAGAATAAGCCTCAGTACTGGACCCAGCTGACCATGTGCATGGCTCCTGCACATCAGGAGGTTATTCGCTTTCTGGTGTTGCATAATCTGCATGATGTGGTCGTGTTGGGGTTGCCATGGCTACAAGTCCATAATCCAGTATTAGATTGAAAATCCATGTCTGTGTCCAGCTTGGGTTGTCAGGGGGTACATGGTGATGTCCCATTTCTGACTATTTCGTCATCCACCCCTTCTGAGGTTCCTGAGTTCTTGTCTGATTACCGGGATTTATTTGATGAGCCCAAGTCCGATACCCTACCTCCGCATAGGGATTGTGATTGTGCTATCGATTTGATTCCTGGTAGTAAATTCCCAAAAGGTCGACTGTTTAATTTATCTGTGCCTGAGCACGCCGCTATGCGGAGTTATGTGAAGGAGTCTTTGGAGAAGGGGCATATTCGCCCGTCATCGTCGCCATTAGGAGCAGGGTTCTTTTTTGTAGCCAAGAAGGATGGTTCACTGAGACCTTGTATAGATTACCGTCTTCTAAATAAGATCACGGTTAAATTTCAGTACCCCTTGCCATTGTTATCTGATTTGTTTGCTCGGATTAAGGGGGCTAGTTGGTTCACCAAGCTAGATCTTCGTGGTGCGTATAATCTTGTGCGTATTAAGCGAGGCGATGAGTGGAAAACAGCATTTAATACGCCCGAGGGCCATTTTGAGTATCTAGTAATGCCATTCGGACTTGCCAATGCTCCATCAGTGTTTCAGTCCTTTATGCATGACATCTTCCGAGAGTACCTAGATAAATTCCTGATTGTGTACTTAGATGACATTTTGATCTTCTCGGATGATTGGGAGTCTCATGTGAAGCAGGTCAGAACGGTGTTTCAGGTCCTGCGTGCTAATTCTTTGTTTGTGAAGGGATCAAAGTGTCTCTTTGGTGTTCAGAAGGTTTCATTTTTGGGGTTCATCTTTTCCCCTTCTACTATCGAGATGGACCCTGTTAAGGTCCAAGCCATCCATAATTGGACTCAGCCGACATCTCTGAAAAGTCTGCAAAAGTTCCTGGGCTTTGCTAATTTTTATCGTCGCTTCATCTGCAATTTTTCTAGTATTGCTAAACCATTGACCGATTTGACCAAGAAAGGTGCTGATTTGGTCAATTGGTCTTCTGCTGCGGTGGAAGCTTTTCAAGAGTTGAAGCGTCGTTTTTCTTCTGCCCCTGTGTTGTGTCAACCAGATGTTTCGCTTCCGTTCCAGGTCGAGGTTGATGCTTCTGAGATTGGAGCAGGGGCTGTTTTGTCGCAGAGAAGTTCTGATTGCTCGGTGATGAAACCATGCGCCTTCTTTTCCAGGAAGTTTTCGCCTGCTGAGCGAAATTATGATGTGGGCAATCGAGAGTTGCTGGCCATGAAGTGGGCATTCGCGGAGTGGCGTCATTGGCTTGAAGGAGCTAAGCATCGCGTGGTGGTCTTGACTGATCATAAGAACTTGACTTATCTCGAGTCCGCCAAGCGGTTGAATTAGACAAGCTCGTTGGTCGTTGTTTTTTGCCCGTTTTGACTTTGTGATTTCATACCTTCCGGGCTCTAAAAATGTGAAGGCGGATGCTCTGTCTAGGAGTTTTGTGCCCGACTCTCCGGGTGTATCTGAGCCGGCGGGTATCCTCAAAGAGGGAGTAATTGTGTCTGCCATCTCCCCTGATTTGCGGCGGGTGCTGCAAAAATTTCAGGCTAATAAACCTGATCGTTGCCCAGCGGAGAAACTGTTTGTTCCTGATAGGTGGACGAATAAAGTTATCTCTGAGGTTCATTGTTCGGTGTTGGCTGGTCATCCTGGAATCTTTGGTACCAGAGAGTTAGTGGCTAGATCCTTTTGGTGGCCATCTCTGTCGCGGGATGTGCGTACTTTTGTGCAGTCCTGTGGGATTTGTGCTCGGGCTAAGCCCTGCTGTTCTCGTGCCAGTGGGTTGCTTTTGCCCTTGCCGGTCCCGAAGAGGCCTTGGACACATATCTCTATGGATTTTATTTCTGATCTTCCCGTCTCTCAAAAGATGTCAGTCATTTGGGTGGTCTGTGATCGCTTCTCTAAGATGGTCCATTTGGTACCCTTGTCTAAATTGCCTTCCTCCTCTGATTTGGTGCCATTGTTTTTCCAGCATGTGGTTCGTTTACATGGCATTCCAGAGAATATCGTTTCTGACAGAGGTTCCCAGTTTGTTTCGAGGTTTTGGCGAGCCTTTTGTGGTAGGATGGGCATTGACTTGTCTTTTTCCTCGGCTTTCCATCCTCAGACTAATGGCCAGACCGAACGAACCAATCAGACCTTGGAAACATATCTGAGATGCTTTGTTTCTGCTGATCAGGATGACTGGGTGTCCTTTTTGCCTTTGGCGGAGTTCGCCCATAATAATCGGGCCAGCTCGGCTACCTTGGTTTCACCGTTTTTCTGCAACTCTGGGTTTCATCCTCGTTTCTCTTCAGGGCAGGTTGAGTCTTCGGACTGTCCTGGTGTGGATACTGTGGTGGACAGGTTGCAGCAGATTTGGACTCATGTAGTGGACAATTTGACTTTGTCCAAGGAGAAGGCTCAACGTTTCGCTAATCGCAGACGCTGTGTGGGTCCCCAACTTCGGGTTGGGGACTTGGTTTGGTTATCTTCTCGTCATATTCCTATGAAGGTTTCCTCTCCTAAGTTTAAACCTCGTTTTATTGGTCCGTATAGGATTTCTGAGGTTCTTAATCCTGTGTCTTTTCGTCTGACCCTTCCAGATTCTTTTTCCATACATAACGTATTCCATAGGTCATTGTTGCGGAGATACGTGGCACCTATGGTTCCATCTGTTGATCCTCCTGCCCCGGTTTTGGTGGATGGGGAGTTGGAGTATATTGTGGAGAAGATTTTGGATTCTCGTGTTTCAAGGCGGAAACTCCAGTATCTGGTTAAGTGGAAGGGTTATGCTCAGGAAGATAATTCCTGGGTCTTTGCCTCTGATGTCCATGCTCCCGATCTTGTTCGTGCCTTTCATATGGCTCATCCTGGTCGTCCTGGGAGATCTGGTGAGGGTTCGGTGACCCCTCCTCAAGGGGGGGGGTACTGTTGTGAATTCTGTGGCAGAGCTCCCTCCTGTGGTCACAAGTGGTACTTCGGCTGGTTCTCTCTGTGAGCTTCCGTTGGTGGAGGAAAGTGGTACTGCGGCTTCTGAGTTTCCTTCCTCAGGTGATGTGGTGAAGTCGTTAGGTGCTGCTCTATTTAACTCCACCTAGTGCTTTGATCCTGGCCTCCAGTCAATGTTCTAGTATTGGACCTGTTTCCTCCTGGATCGTTCCTGTGGCCTGCTGCTCTGCATAGCTAAGTTCCTCTTTGCTATTTGTTTGCTGTTTTTTTCTGTCCAGCTTGTCAATTTGTTTTTTACTGCTTGCTGGAAGCTCTGGAACGTAGAGGGTGTACCTCCGTGCCGTTAGTTCGGTACGGAGGGTCTTTTTGGTCCCTTTGCGTGGTTTTTGTAGGGTTTTGTGTTGACCGCAAAGTTACCTTTCCTATCCTCGCTCTGTTCAGAAAGTTGGGCCTCACTTTATTAAATCTATTTCATCTCTACGTTTGTCTTTTCATCTTAACTCACAGTCATTATATGTGGGGGCTGCCTTTTCCTTTGGGGTATTTCTCTGAGGCAAGGTAGGCTTATTTTCTATCTTCAGGCTAGCTAGTTTCTCAGGCCGTGCCGAGTTGCATAGGGAGCGTTAGGCGCAATCCACGGCTGCCTTTAGTGTTGTTGGAGAGGATTAGGGATTGCGGTCAACAGAGTTCCCACGTCTCAGAGCTCGTTCTTGTTTTTTGGGTTATTGCCAGGTCACTGTATGTGCGCTGACCTCTATGTCCATTGTGGTACTGAATTACCTTTCATAACACAACATATTGTGGATTACAGACGGGTTCGGGGGGCTTTGCAGTATTTGGTACAATGGAGGGGGTATGGTCAGGAAGATCGGTCTTGGGTACCAGCCAGATTGGTACACGCTGACCGTCTGGTTTGTGCATTCCATGCCCGGCATCCTGGGAAACCTGAGAGTCCGGAGGTCCCCCGTTGAGAGGGGGGCACTGTCATGATCTGTTTAGTTTGTTGGATTAGGTAGATCAGAGGTTAATCAGGACGGCCTCACTTTGGGATTCTGGGAGGCTTCTTATAGCCTCATTGTGGGGTCATTCAAAGCAGCAGGACTCTAAGCCCCACCCCCTGTAGTCACATGATCGCTGGTCCTTCTGTTTCCTGCTCTACTCAGGGTCCCCTCTCATCACGCTGCTCAGGTCCCGTCTGCCTGAGCTTTCCCCGCAGCATCTGACCCTGGGCTCTCCCGCAGGGTGGGTGAGTCACCCTGCTCAGCCATGGCAGTTCGCCACGGCTGACAGGATCCTGATACACCAATGATGATGACGATTCCAATAGAGCAGGAACTTTCACATAAAATAGTAAGTTGTCAGGTTTATGTTATTGTAGAAATAACAATGAGTTTTCTGTACTGTCACAGGTCAGTTTCCAAACTGAACAATTACAAGGGTGCTGATGATGAGTTGGAACAGCGAGCCATCTGGGAAATGTGCTGTAAATGCCACTGTCAGAGAATGGCATTTAACAGGTTAACAGAAGAAGGCAGAGCTCCAATCCACTCTCGGCTGTTAGAGGTAGATGATGGCTGAATGACACAGCCATCATCTGCCGGGAAAAAGGCGGGCTCAACTCCTGAGCCCTCTCCATTCATTCTCTACTGATGAGCACTGTACATGGCTGTTATGGGGATAAATTAAAGATACCTTACAGAGGAATCCTATTTTACACATGCTTCTTGATTAGTGTGGGTATTACATTTCAGATACTTCCATTTTGGGAGAACAACTCACCGCCATGTTGATTTATGGCCATTGTTGTCGCTATAGAATTTATTACAGATGTGCAATACATTTGCTTGTCCCTTTTTGTAAATCCAATAGACATCAATAGAGAAAGCCCTGCACAAGGAATCAGACATCTCCATTAAAACTGATGGAGGCTACCATGAATCAGCAAATGAGGTGACAGGCCCAAGAGAATGGACCCCTACCATTTGAGGGTCCTTCCTCTGGCCATTGAGGACATGTTCACTTCGGATCTTGTACTGAGCACACATTAATACGGATAGATTATCTGAGCAACAGGTCGGATAGACGTCTGACGTCTGTGAAAATGTATGTGCCCTGTCGTTGTTGAACCCCATTATATTTTCAGAACCTGATCCCAATGGATAATCCTGTGGATTTCTGGTGGTCTGGTCAGCTATGTGTGTTGCTCTGGTCTGATCCCATATTCATAGTCTGTCATTGTTGAACCCCATTATATTTTCAGAACCTGATCCCAATGGATAATCCTGTGGATTTCTGGTGGTCTGGTCAGCTATGTGTGTTGCTCTGGTCTGATCCCATATTCATAGTCTTATTAGTGCTCTACACTCTGTATGTACAGACCTCGTTCTAGTACGGACCTGCATACTAACATGTCTGATTTGAGCCTTATAAACATATTTTTACTCTTTCATATTTTTGTACAGATAATTTACCATCTAATAGCGAGGAGACAGAGGAGAGTTAAGTTATGCAAAATGCATCTACCTCTATATTAAGCCATGAATTGGTAAGACGTTTCCTGTTGATTTATATACGATTCCTTATCTTTCCGAGGACACCACTGTGTAACATACCTGGCTGTTTCCTGCAGGACATTATTTCTCCTACTTCCATCTGTTACCCATTTCTAGGAAACAAAGGAGGAGCTGGTGGAGCGACTGTACAATCTATACAACAGGACAGTTTTCAATAATAAGGTATCACATCTTATCATGGGTTTCTGGGTGATACATGACTTCGCTATTATCTCCCCCTTTAGACAATAAATTCCAAGAAAAATGGCTCTAACTTTCTGACAGGCATCCTAACCCCTTTGTCATGTTTCTGAAATATAGTTATTGAATATCTCAGATAAATCTCACTTAGTTTGGTAAATGTCATCACCCTCTTCTTATCTGTGGGTTGAGTGAAAACCTTAGATGCTCCACCATGCAGAGACAAAAAGATTAGCAACTTTTGGCTTGAAGTTCACAGGGTTTTTACATGTATATATAAAACCATTTAGTTGCTATTTGGACATTTTAGAATAAGTTTATTTTTATTTTTGTTCTCACATCTTGGACTTCTTGGTAGACCCCATGGCCCATACAAGTAGACCAGTGTTGTAAATCACCAATGAGAGTTGGGTACTTTGTAAGATTGGAGTCAAAGAGTTTACAGATGTAATGGAATTTGTTTCCTTTATTTTACCTCCATGTGAAAAAGGACATTTTGTGGAATAAGAGGCTGACATCAGCATCCGTTCAATGCCGCCAGGAGTTGGAGAACAACCGCCGCTTCTAAGTTATTGAGCTTTCTGAAAAATTCTCTGATTCTACAGGTAGGTTTCACATCACATCCATCCTGCAGCTTCATAAGACAATCTGTATACAGGGCAAAAAAACTGCTACTTGTGATGTGGTACATCTTATAAACTCACTGTACATACTGTCATAAGAAAACCTAAGTACACCCTCTTTGAATTCTGATATTATACATATCAGGAGAAAAATAAAAAAGCATCAGGTACTTAGAAGGTTCTAAAAGTAGGGAAATGCAATCTCAGAAAACAACATGATAAAAATACTGCACCATTATTTATTTAACAAAAAGTAGGCCAAAACGCAAGAGTAATGTGTGATAAATTAAGTACATCATTCATGCAACTTCAAATTATTGCTGCTAAAGATGATTCTAAAAGCTATTGATTCATGGGGTGTACTTATTTTTCACTGTTTCTGCATTTTGAAGTAGTTCTCGGGAAAAAAAATAATGGCACGGTTGACTTGTCACGTGTTGTTCATCTCAGGATGTGTTTTGTCCTGATATGAAAAACCAAACAGTTCAATCAGGGTGTACTCAGATTTTCTCATAACTGCATAAACTCTTATTTCAGTGCGAGTACGATCCTCTCATGCGCTTGAGTTGTGTCATGCCGCCTGTTGGATAATCACCAGTGAACGCAGACAACTGTAATTGGTCACAAGAACTGATGCATGCCCCTAACTCTTTAATTACGTTCCGGTTAAATGTGATGTACTAATGCTTTATGCGTCACGTCTGCTAGTACTGTGTATATTATAGTATATGTGATAAGTGTATATTATTCTAGCTGCTTTTGCACATCGTAAATTTTACTATAGGGAAAATGCAGTGCCCACTTCTGGCCACTAGATGGGGGCATTATAGTGGACCAGTCCAGACGGGCTTAATGCCAAGGACAGCACATTGACCCCATAACGTTATCAAGGGAGAAGCCCAGCCATCCAGGACCAGTAGGCCAGAACAGCAGCAGACAGCAGTGACAGCATTAGTAGGAATTAGAGCTGCAGGAGAAGTCGCAGCAGTACAGAAGGGCAGGTGCTCACCATGTGGCAGATCATCGCATGGGCTGATGCCCTCAGATCCGGGGTGAAATGGCAGAGGGAACTCCCAAGTGCAGAGAGTCTGAACAGGGAGGATGCTGAGGAACCGTATGATACGGTCAAACCTGGGCACGTGCTGTGTGACATGAAGAGGAGAACAGGGAAAGAGGAAGAAATGTGTAGTGTGGAATCTGTTGTTGATGCTGTAACAAATATGGATGTGCTGTGAAAACAAGACAGTAAAGTTTTGCATTTGAAGGTTGAAGCAGACTCTTTGTCTTTATATGCAACAATGGCAGCAATGGATTTTCAGCCAGCCCGATGGGACCCTGATGGTGCAGAAGGTGAAGCGGAAGGTATGCTGCAGAGGGGACACTATATTCATGTGATGGGAGACTAAGGCATGTTAAAGTATAGAAACTCAGCCATGACTACGGCCCTGGCCCCTCCTCACACAACCATGGCCCGTTATGGCAGGCTTTCACAAGAAGGGTAAATCATATCCATCCTGAGCTGCCAAAAGTGCCAGAAAATCACAGTTTCACCATCCACTATGCGGTTCTGTTAGTATAATGCTTTTATACTTTACTATCAAAGCGGACTGACGTCGGGGGCTGAGGCCGAATGAGTCAACTGTTCGTCAGCTAAACATGTAACTATCCTTCAGAATATTAAGGCCATGTTCACACTTTGCAGCGTCCCTCTGCGGGTTCGCCCGCAGCAGATTTGATAAATCTGCAGGGCAAAACAACTGCGGTTCTCCCTGCAGATTTATCGCGGTTTGTTCTGCGGTTTCCGCTGCGGGTTTCCGCCTATACTATTGATGCTGCATATGCAGCAATATGCAGCATCAATAGTAATGTTAAAAATAATAAAAATTGGTTATACTCACCCTCTGATGTCCGGATCTCCTCGACGCTGCACCCGGCGGTCCGGTTCCAAAGATGCTGTGCGAGAAGGACCCTTCGTGACGTCACGGTCATGTGACCGCGACGTCACCGCAGGTCCTGGTCGCACAGCAACTCTGACCGGACGGCCGCGTGCAGCGCTGAGACTTCAGAGGGTGAGTATAACATGATTTTTTATTTTTATTCTTTTTTTCACCCCAAATATGGTTCCCAGGGCCTGGAGGAGAGTCTCCTCTCCTCCACCCCGGGTAGGAACCGCACATTAGCCGCTTACTTCCCGCAACGTGGGCACAGCCCCATGCGGGAAGTAAGCGGTTCAATGCATTCCTATGGGTGCAGAATCGCAGCGATTCTGCACAAAGAAGTGACATGCTGCGGGTTTTAAACCGCTGCGTTTCTGCGCGGTTTTTCCTGAAGCATGTGCACAGCGGTTTCCATAGGGTTTACATGTAAATGGAAACGCTATGGAAACTGCTGCGGACCCGCAGCATCAAAATCGCGGCGGTTCCGCGGTAAAAACAGCAAAGTGTGAACCCAGCCTAAGTCTCTAATTTTGTTTCTTTATAATTTAAAGTTCAGACCCTTTTACATATTTTCTCCTGAGTAGCGAGACAGTATCTGTATTCATCACCAGCACAAGTAATTAGCAGCAAAGATTCAGAATCCGTCCTCACAGGTTACCAGATAAACCCTGGTAACATTTCCCATAACTCGCTGGATAAGGAATGATTGACAATTCCCAGCAATTATCTACAATGCTTTGGAAAACCTTCTATGATTTTAAGCTTTGTTGGATGTAATTATTTTTCTTTATATTTTCAGGTTCATTATTTGAACATTGAGATGTGTCTAAATCTCATCATATCATCTACCTGTGATGAAGGTAAGAACGAATCCTCCATTATCGTCAGCAATCAGTAATAAGTTATTTTTACAATATTAAGATCTTGAGTCTCTAATTTAGTCTTTTGTTGAGTTTTATCATTTAACCCCTTCACGACATGCGCCGTACTAGTACAGCGCATGCCGTGAATCCCCCTTTGATGTGGGCTCCGGCGGTGAGCCAACATCAAAGTCGCGACATGTCAGCTGTTTTGTACAGCTGACATGTGCGCACAATAGCGGCGGGTGAAATCGCTATTCACCCGCCGCTATTAACCTGTTAAATGCCGCTGTCAAACACAGACAGCGGCATTTAACTACCGCATCCGGCCGGGCGGCCGGATATGACGTCATCGCCGACCCCCGTCACATGATCGGGGGTCGGCGATGCATCAGGAAGGTAACCATAGAGGTCCTTGAGACCTCTATGGTTACTGATGCAGGTCTGCTGTGAGCGCCCCCCTGTGGTCGGCGCTCACAGCACACCTGCATTTCTGCTACATAGCAGCGATCTGATGATCGCTGCTATGTAGCAGAGCCGATCAGGCTGTGCCAGCTTCTAGCCTCCCATGGAGGCTATTGAAGCATGGCACAAGTAAAAAAAAAATGTTTTTAAAAATATGAAAAAATATAAAAAATATAAAAGTTTAAATCACCCCCCTTTCGCCCCATCCTAAATAAAACAATAAAAAAAAAAACCAAACCGACACGTATTTGGTATCGCCGTGTTCAGAATCGCCCGATCTATCAATTAAAAAAAGCATTAACCTGATCGCTAAACGGCGTAGCGAGAAAAAAATCCGAAACGCCAGAATTACGTTTTTTGGTCGCCGCGACATTGCATTAAAATGCAATAACGGGCGATCAAAAGAACGTATCTGCGCAAAAATGGTATCATTAAAAACATCAGCTCAGCCCGCAAAAAATAAGCCCTCACCCGACCCCAGATCACGAAAAATGGAGACGTTACGGGTATCGGAAAATGGAACTTTTTTTTTTTTAGCAAAGTTTGGAATTTTTTTCACCACTTACATAAAAAATAACCTAGTCATGTTAGGTGTCTATGAACTCGTAATGACCTAGAGAATCACAATGGCAGGTTAGTTTTAGCATTTAGTGAACCTAGCAAAAAAGCCAAACAAAAAACAAGTGTGGGATTGCACTTTTTTTGCAATTTCACCGCACTTGGAATTTTTTTCCCGTTTTCTAGTAAAAGACATGGTAAAACCAATTGTGTCGATCCAAAGTACAACTTGTCCCGCAAAAAATAAGCCCTCACATGGCCAAATTGATGGAAAAATAAAAAAGTTATGGCTCAGGGAAGGAGGGGAGTGAAAAACGAAAACGCAAAAATGAAAAAGGGCCGCGACTTGAAGGGGTTAAAGTTTAAATACTTTCATATATTTTGCTTTTTTTACCACGTAGGGAGACAATCAGTTTACGTCTTCATCACAAGCAGCTAACAGCAAACATCCAGAATCCACCTATTCTGATTGACACAAAGCTTCCAGCCTGTATTTTCCAGGTAAATATTTCTGTTTTTCCTTTATTCATATACGTTCTTGATGTCAATACTAAATCATTGTAAGTAACAATCATTCTTGTTTTCAAAAGTGCAACAGCGAGGACATGATAATGTAAGCAAGGTGTAATAATAATAACAGAAGAAATGCAATATGGTTTTTATTACTGGATTTATTTATAATAATTTTTTTTCTTGCTGTACAATTTTTTAAAATTTGGATGACAAAAGAAAGGAACAATGAAAGTTATCAGCCTCCTGCTGGGAAAGAATCACCAACACACAATCTGATGGGGGAGATTAGTCCCTCAAACATTACATGCCGTATAGATCTGTTGTGAGTGCTCTCACCATAGTCGTATGGCTCATGTTAAATTTTTCTATCATTACACTAATATTAGCAACTTCTTATTTTCAATTTCCAAATTGGCCTTTTTTGTAGACAATATATAATGCAATATTTCATGTCTATTTCTACTTCAGCTTATGACCAAAAATATATTGAAGTTGCCTTTGCTGATTTTGTTTCATTTGATAACCAGAACATATTGTTAAGTTTTTAAAAAAAACATATCTTTTAATTGGTTTCAGGTCAATGTGAAAGGCGACTTATCGCTTCTATATAGGCATCAAATAGGAAAAAACGTGGATATTACCCGCTCTGCTGTAAATAACGATCCAGGTATGTAGGTGATAAAAGGTGATGTTTTATTCACTCTCAACGCCTTTCGAAGTCAATAGGACTTCTTCCTCAGGAATGCATAAGTGTACAATATCTCTACTGTAGATTCAGACATTCAAATCTTGGAGCCAGCACGGATCACATGTCAAACAATGTCAAAGTTCATGGGGCTGACACATGATGCAACAGATGACAGTTCAGATTAAAAGACACAATAAGGTTAAAAAATATATATTAATATAACATTATAACAAACTTATTCTCTTTTTCATGTGCAATTAAACAGAACTAAAAATTGGAATAAAGGAAAATTGAAGAAAAAATGAAATATATAACTGCAGACACGAACCTTCTTGAAAATGTGTGAGCAAAGATTTCACAGATCCATCAAACGAATGAGCCACAGTTTAATTCAAGAAAATCGATGAGAAGACATGAAGTTGAGATTACCAACATCAACGATTTTCTGAGTTAGATATAAATACCATTAAAAAATATATACTAACTCTTTCTAGTTTTGGATTTTTGTTCTGCAAGTCCATGGCTGTTGATAAAAACATTACAATCAATGTTGTCTACTTGTGTTATTCAGCCAACATCTGCCTCAAACAGCCGAGAGGAGCCTTTATGGGCAAAGATCATTAATATCTTTAAATAGGTTGTCCAGAGAAAACAAATTATGACGTATCCAAAGGAAGGGTGTCAACTTGCTGATGAGTGGATGTTCCACCCCTGGGAACTCACACCGATGGGCACATTGTGGGACCTTTATTCCTGATTGGGAACTTTTATCTCTGTTACAAAATGGCACAGCAGGTCAGATGACCGACCACAGAACATTTCATTCTCTATGGGACTGCTGTAAAGAAATGAGAATAGCAATCTGAACCCCATATGGAATGTAGTGCAGTTCACATATGCACACTGCTGCTCTATTCTAACAGGGATAAAAAGGCGAGAAAATTTCCCTGTTATGCCGATCAGGCCCTTGTGGTTGGACACACTCTGATCAACAGCAATAGCATTGTGCTGGGACTGGAGGACTGTGATGAGGATCCGGTATTTGCTCCTGAGTTGTGCTGTGGAGACGACTCCAGCAATCTTCTCAGATTCCTGTACTGAGCTGTGTGCAACAAATTGTGCCCTGGGAGGACTCTGCTGAGGAACTCATGCTCAGCGTTTTGCTGTAAGGACTGATGCTGATCCTGAGCTCGTCTACTGTGGACTGATTTCGGAGTGGAGTGAGGTACAATCTCTGCTTGCTATCATCTGCTGCTTATCATCCTGCAACATTTCCTTTAATGGTACAATATCTGCTTGTAATCTGCTGCTTATCATCCTAAAACATTTCCTTTAATGGTTACAATCTCTGCTTCTGCTGTTTACCATCCTGCAAAATTCCCTTTAATGAGCCTGCTGAATCTTTGCCAAATTAATTTGTTGCATTATACTCACTGCTGTCTATCCATGCTGGGGTCACAGGAGATATTAATTGGTGCAAGGTGTTACAGTATATGGATGTAGCAAGAACTAGCGCCTTTGATCATCTAACCTCCCCTGGTATGATAGCCAATTGCTAATTTATCACAAACCAGCTCCCACAATCCCTTTCACCTGAGCAGCTACTCTGTTGTATAAATTTGGTAGCTCCCAAGGGGTTCACGTGTGTGGGGTCTGGCATGTGTCTCCCTGCAGCAAAAGTATCACTGCAGCTAAAGTATTTTGAAGCTGCAGTTATTTCAACAGCAGTTAGTTACGACAGGAGTCAGGACCCCACACTATGTATCTGTCTCTTTTGGGTATGTCTGCTGAGTAAGCACTTCTTGTTACTTGGATCTAGCTTTTTTTATTAACCCGTCTTACTCCTTCACCATGTTCACGTATGCCCTTAGTGTTTGCTCCACTAATCCTCACTCTCCTTCGCTTTGCTGAAACCCCAGCACCCTCTAACCAAATATTCATCTCCCCTTCCCTCTCCACCTGATCTCCTCTGCTGACCTGCTCCTGAACCTCAAATCTGTCCTAATAGAACATAAAACAAGCCACCCACTCTCCTTCTCCCACTTGCTCTCTCTTTCTCTGCTTCTCCTCACTCCTGATGACATATCTCCCAATCCTGGACTGTCACATCTCATCCCTCTCATTACTACCCCCTCCTACCGCTCCCTACCTAATATGAACTACAGCAATTTTACCAAAGTAAAACCTGTGCCCCTGATGCCCTCTCCCCTGCTCCCTGTCTCTGGAGCAGTCTGAAATGCCTGCTCCATCTGCAATAAGCTTCATGTGATTCATGACCTTTTTCTCTCTTGCAATCTTGCCTTCCTCGGCCTTACAGAAACATGGCTGACACCTCCCCTGTTGCGCTGTGTTATGGTGGCCTCCACTTCACCCATACTCCTCGCCCCGGCAACAGACACGGTGGAGGAGTGGGTTTTCTCCTTTCACCCAATCCCACATCTACCCTTCCTTACCCTCCCCCCTTTTTAAGTACACTCTGTCAGTGTCTACTCTCCCTTCAATCTCCAAGTGGCCGTCATATACCGACCTCCGGTCCCGACCACTGCCTTTATTGACCAATTCTTCACCTGTCTTCTTCACTTTCTTTCCACTGACATTCCCACTATCACCATGGGTGACTTCAACATCCCCACTGATACCCTTCAGTCAACAGCGTCCAAACTCCTGTCCCTCCCTCCGATTATCCCCATCCTCTGGAATTCTTTGCCCCAAGACATCAACCACATTCAGATCCTTCAATCGGAACCTGAAAACCCACCTCCTCAGGAAAGCTTACAGCCTGCACTGACTTCGCTGCCTCACCACTATACCGCCTCACGAACACCGGAGCTGCATCAACCCCCTAACCTGCTGTCTCCTTCCCCACCATCCTGTAGAATGTAAGCCCGGAAGGGCAGGGCCCTCGCCCCTCTGTATCAGTCTGTCATTGTTAGTTTGTTTACTGTAAGTGATATCTGTAATTTGTATGTACCCCTTCTCATGTACAGCACCATGGAATCAATGATACTATATAAATAAATAATAATAAAAAAAATAATTATAACAAGCTATCATATGAATAGGTAATAACTTCTATTCACTGGACAATCTCTTTAACCCATGTAAGTTCGTCAAAACTAGGTGTTGGGAGTGAATGACAGTCCTTTTTCCATTACTACTCTCTATCAACAACAGAAGATGGAGCCAGTAAATTAGAGGCCAGTGAGCCTTACTTCTATACCAGGAAATATATTTCAACAAATTGTTAAACATCATATATGTTAAGTACTTGTCTACGAATACAGTAATTAACCAGAGCCAGCATGAGTTTGTAGGGAACAAGTCATGCCAGACTAATCTAATTTCCTTCTATGATGGAATCACTGACTAGGTGGATCAGGGAAATGCGGTAGATATAGTATATCTTGACTTCAGTGAAGCATTTGATAAAGTATCTCATACTATCCTTAATGAAAAAATGACCATGTATGGGATTGACAAGGCTACAGTTAGGTGGATTTATAACTTGCTTAGTGATATTACTCAAAAGAATGGTGATAAATGGTTGCACATCCAATTGAAAGAGTGTTTCAAGTGGAGTACCACAAGACTCTGACCTGGTTAAACTTTTTTATAAATGATCTAGATAAAGGAACTGAAGGTAAACTAATCAAATTTGCATAAGATGGAAAGCTAGGAAGGATAGCTAACACTAGGGAAGACAGCGAAAGTATTCAGAAGGATCTATATAAGCTTGAACAATGGGCAACGACTAAAGGTACCGTCACACTAAAGCGACGCTGCAGCGATACCGACAACGATCCGGATCGCTGCAGCGTCGCTGTTTGGTCGCTGGAGAGCCGTCACACAGACAGCTCTCCAGCGACCAACGATGCCGGTAACCAGGGTAAACATCGGGTTACTAAGCGCATCGGCGCTCTGCTTCTCTAGTCTGGCTGTGAGCGCCGGGTCAGCCAGAAAGCAGAGCGGTGACGTCACCGCTCTGCTTTCCGGCCGCTGTGTTCACAGCCAGACCAGAGAAGCAGAGCGCCGAGGACAGACAGCGGTAGGTAAGTATGTAGTGTTTGTTTTTTTACTTTAACGATGGTAACCAGGGTAAACATCGGGTTACTAAGTGCGGCCCTGCGCTTAGTAACCCGATGTTTACCCTGGTTACCAGCGAAGACATCGCTGAATCGGTGTCACACACACCGATTCAGCGATGTCAGCGGGAGAGCCAGCGACGAAATAAAGTTCTGGCCTTTCTTCCCCGACCAGCGACATCACAGCAGGGGCCTGATCGCTGCTGCGTGTCACACTGGACGATATCGCTAGCCAGGACGCTGCAACGTCATGGATCGCTAGCGATATCGTCTAGTGTGACGGTACCTTAATAGAATGGTATTTAAAGGGACACTGTCACCTGAATTTGGAGGGAACAATTTTCAGCCATATGGGCGGAGTTTTCAGGTGTTTGATTCACCCTTTCCTTACCCGCTAGCTGCATGCTGGCCGCAATATTGGATTGAAGTTCATTGAAGTTCAGTCTCTGTCCTCCGTAGTACATGCCTGTGCAAGGCAATCTTGCCTTGCGCAGGCGTGTACTATGGAGGACAGAGAATGAACTTCAATCCAATATTGCAGCCAGCGGGTAAGGAAAGGGTGAATCAAACACCCGAAAACCCCGCCCCTATGGCTGAAGATTGTTCCCTCCAAATTCAGGTGACAGTGTCCCTTTAACCGGGAAGAATGCAAGATTCTATATCTGGGCAAGAAAAACGAAAAGTGAATGGGATTTATCGAAATCTCATGCCCACTGTGCCTTTTTTTATTCAGCATAAACTGACCTGCTGTGCGTGTTTCAAATGCGCAATGTCAATTTCTCTTGTGGGTAAGCTGAGTTTTATGTGCAGATGTTTCCTGTAGACTTACATGTTATGCAGAAACATGTTCTGCAGATAAAAAGTGCACGTTTTTAGTGCGTTTCAGAATTGCATCAAAAATGCATATACTCCAAACATGACTATATCAGTGAAGTTCCATCAGAGTCAGATACTATTAAGTATCAAAAACAAAGAAACTTTATTTAAATCATGACAACCCAACAAAAGACAAAAAAACACGACAAAAACGCATGTTAAAAAAACGCCATAAGAAACACAATGAAAAAAAGAAAACTAACCAAATTTACTTAATAGCTGCAGAAATGGAGTGGAAAATCTGTAACATCAAAAGCTCGTCGTGGGAACGTAACTTAAAGGAGTCTCATTAGTAATTTTGACGGTATCGCTATGCTCTCAAGTTTCTGCTTTCCTATGTGGACCCTATTTCTCCCTCCTCTGGTATGCTAGATCATATCAGAGGAGAGAAAGAAATGAATAGGAAATCGTACTTTTTTTTGCGATCGCCGTTATTTGGTGAATAACAAGACTGAGGACGGTAAAATCCAAACTGAATCATGTTCTCCAGAGATTTTCTGACGCTGGGGGCGCTATACCCTTATTTTTCAGCGCTGTTAAAAAGCAGAGATGAGGAATAAGGCACCTTATCTGCTGCCATTAAAAGGCGTATCGGTGGTCGTTAAGGTGTTAATGTGTTGACCTCCACTGGATTACAGCATTTGACATACCCTAATAATGCGTCCATTGTTCTCATTAACTATAGACCTCTTTGACTTCAGAAAAAGTCATGGTCTGTCTTAAAGTCATCATCTTCCACTGAAAACTTCATACTTTTTGCAACTAAGCGGGCATATGTTTCTGTTGCACTACTTTTTCATTTACCCTTTAAATATTTAAAAATATATTTCCTTTTAGTTGAAAGAATTCTTTATTTTCTCCCTTCGAATGGTGTTATTTTCTGAATAACATGCAAGTAAATGTCTTTTTGGCACAAAGCCTTGCGGAATATTGAGTTAGTGAACTGGTTTTAGTGTTCAAGACGATTCATCAGCATCTGGATAGGAAGAAGCACTTTGGCAGCAAATGGAAAAACATAAAAAAGTGTTCGTACTTCATCTGAAAGGAACTGTTCTATCAAACGAGGGTTATAAATATTAGGCTTTATGGCAGCATCATCTTGCAGTTTATTTTTCTCTGTGCTCCGCCAAGTATTTATTTGGATTTTAAGTTTAATATTGTAATTACCTAGTTTGAAGCATTTTACACCGCTCACTTAGATAAATTTTTCGTCTATACATTATCCGCTGAAATTTAATAGAAAAACATTTGGTAGGCAACAAGAAATGACATGAGTAAATGATTTCCTAAATGGTTTGAGGCTCGGCTGCTTCCCTTTCATATATACTGTATATGCCTACTGTGAATAATAGCATTTGTGAAATAATTTGAAAATATTAATCATCGGAACACTAATTCAATCTTTTCCAAGCCAAAGCATTTTGTACCTGTTGGTTTCTCATTTTCTTCTGATGAAAATGAAGAATTATATCGATGATTATAAATGTTTTGTTAAGATTGAATATATTTTTATAATACTAGACCTGCGGGCAATAATATGCTAAGAAGGCACCCCGGTGTGTGTGTTTTTTCTGTCTAGTTCCTAACAAATATGCGCCAAATACCATTGAATTTTTTTTTCTGTTTTCTTATTCCAGTCCATTACTTTATTACTTTGTTGATTAAATATGTATTTTAAGGATTTTTTGGTCAACATTTTAGAAAAATGTATGGCACTATTAGAAACTTTTGTCCAGGTCTGTAAAAATCCATCTAATACATCACAAATGTTAACAATGCACTTCAGTTTTAAAAGAAATGTGTCATCAAAAAATCTTTTTTTCAATAATTGAAAACATGCAAAATATTAATGTATTTCATTTTTTTAATTTACAATTTTTTAATTGCAGAAAATATGGAAAGTTGTTTAAAAAGTTTTGATGTTATACATTTAAACACATGTGGGAGCAGCTACTGAAATTTGCCATGAAAACCACGACTGTAGTAAATGCGAGCAGGCTATGATCTATGTGTGTGCTGTCGCTCCTCCCTTTCTGGGTGTTGGCAAGAGGATAGAGAGGATAAGATTTAGGATCACAGTGTGGAGAAATTTTGTTTGGCGATTGCATTGTGATGCTGAGGTGAGGACAACGTCACAAAAAATATTCCAGAAGGGGAGATTCTGGCTTTTCTGCTAACTGAACTGACAATTGAAATGATGGTGTCCCTTCCCCACAAGACAATATAATCATGCAGTGAATGAGTGGAATTTCTCCATACCATAATTTTCCAGGTCACTATGATTCCAGCAATACTAAACTTGTACTGATATTTATTTCATTGAATGTGAAGACAAATATTAGAAGTTTCAAAAATTTTTTGTTTGTTGCTTAATTTTTAGTGCAGAGTTAGTATGTTCCCAATTCGAGTGACATCCGGTGCTTGGGTACTCTTCAAGAATAGTGGGTGCTCGAGAGGCATGCTTGTGTCCCCAGGAATTGCTTGTCATACACGGTAATGCCATAGCCAACACAGCAATACCATGTATGGCAGATGATACCCGCATGTTTATTGGCTGTTTAACAGCCTCAAAACATGTGACGCAGGGAATCGGGCATAGCGCTTGACTCAATGCGAACCCGAGCAATCCGATGTCACTCGAGTGGCGAACACACTCGCTCAATGTTATTAATGTTATGATATCCGTTACATTTTTATTTTATAGGCAATGTAGAAATCTATTAGCGTTTGTTTTTTGTGTGGTGAGCTGATGTTTTGTTGACACCTTTTTAGGGTATATGCAATGTTTTGATCCACAATTTAACTGCATTTTTTATGTGAGGTGTGATGACAGAAAAAACACATTTCTTACCGACATGGTTACTTAATTTTATGTTAGTAGATTGGATCTTTACAAACCCAAAATGGTTATTATTTAGTTTCTTTATTTTTAATGGGGGACAATGGGGTGATTTTTTTTTCACTTTATTTTAATTTACTTATTCCTTTTGATGGAGTTAAATCGCATCCTTGAATTCAATTCACTTGACTTTATCCAGTGGTGAGAACAGGTTGGGCACCCTAGCATTGTACTAATTCCTGGCTGCCTGACTTGCTATCGCTGCTGGTAGAAGAACTTTATGGATGTGGTGGATGATTGTTTTTAAGGAGCGGAGGTGTTTATTCAAATTTTATGTACAGTGGGTACGGAAGGTATTCAGATTCCTTTAAATTTTTCACTGTTTGTTTCATTGCAGCCATTCGGTAAAATCATTACACTCTGCACCCCATCTTGACTGATAAAAACAGAAATGTAGAAATTTTTGCAAATTAAATTTTTATTAAAAAACTGAAATATCATATGGTCATAAGTATTGATACCCTTTTCTCAGACACTCATATTTAAGTCACATGCTGTCTATTTCCTTCTGATTCTCCTTGAGATGCTTCTACTCCTTCATTGGAGTTCAGCTGTGTTTATTTAAACTGATAGGACTTGATTTGGAAAGGTTCGATTCAATTTATCGAACGTTTAGACATCGGCGAACATGTTTTCCGAACGAACAACATTAAATTCAATAGGAGGCCAAACCAAACATATATACAACAAAATAAGACAAAAGGCTTCCCCAACAGCTAAAATTAAGGACAGACATCATTAAAATTGGTCTCAATTGACCCACAGAAGAAATTTGCAAATAGCACAGCAGCAGGGTCTAGTTACAGCTTTGAATTGAAGTTCCACTAAGGACTTGGTGATTAAGTTAAGGGAGTGGTGTAAGCCTTCTTAGCTTTGAGCCCTGATAAATTATGCAACACCATCTTTATCAATTGACCCACAATAGACCCTTTTATAATAGTGCAGAATCAGTCAGCCATGGGCCATGCATGATGTATCAGTGTCTGGCACTGCATTAACAGCTTTGAATTGAAGTTTCAATGAGGACCTGGTGGTTAAGAGAGCGATGTAAGTCTTCTGAGCTGGGAGCCCTGATACCTCATGCAACACCTCCAACTTTTTCTTTTCAGGCACACTCAGATGGAACAAACATCAGTTTCATAAAGTACTATTGGTAGAAAAATGTAAGTAAAGTAACACAGATAGTTGAGTGTAAGAAAATGCAACCCTGCCTGTCTGGGAGCTTTACTTCTACAGGGAACACACATGAAAAAGACCCAACTTAAATTCTCCACATTTAAAAAAAATACACACACAATACAAAGTGGCGTCAATTTCCACAGAATAGAGTTAGCATAATAAGCTTCTAACACATCTTCTACTACAGGCAACCAACCACATGGAGCCCTTCCTCCCCCCCCACATTTCAAAAAATTATTGTTGCACATCACTAAAGTGGTATCATTTTCCACCGAGTAGAAAAAGTGTAATAGGCCTCGGACACACCTTCCACTACAGGCAACCCACCATATGGTGACCCAACTTGTAATCTCCACATTTTAAAAAAAATGCTTGCAACATGAGCAGCAGTACCAGCAGCAGGCAAAGAAGCCACAACAAAGGTGTCATAGACTGCAATAAAGCGAAAACAATGCATAACACTACAAACTACACCGTCGCCTAGTTTGGGGTGCAAAAGTCATTGGAAATCCATGACTTGTTCACTTTGATGAAAGTTAGGCAGTTTACACTTTCTGAGGACAGCCGGATGTGCTTATACGTCACGACACCTCCATCAGCATTGAAGAAACGTTCTGAGAGCACGCTTGCTTCTAGGCATGAAAAAAAAAAACAAAACCTGACGGGCGCGCAAAAGCCACTCTTCTATTTTTGAAGACCAAACTGCAGAAGGGTCCAAACTCCCCCTGATGGAATTGATATTAAGCTCCAGATGCTCTTGCACCATCTTCTCCAGTTGTTCACAACATGTTAGACTTGTACTCTGTTCTACTGATGCACGGGCTGGTCTAAAAAATGTGTGAAATGATTCACAGCAATTGCTTATGCCACTTACACTGCTGCTGCTAATGTTTTTACGATGATGCCTTGACGTTCCCAAGGGTTGGACGTCTAGAACTGCAATGCACAATGTGTGTCTGCTGTTTTGGGGAGAACCACTCTTAAGATTGTTTAAAAGCATGTTTCAATACTTCATCATGAATGCTTCCTTTTCCGTGGGGGGGGGGGGGGGGAAATCTGGCAAAATTTACTCTTGTACTGTAGATTTAACAGAGTGGCAACCCAGTAGTCAGCGCTATTTCAAGCCCAAAGAATACAGGCATCATGTTGAAGATCGTGCAGCAAGAAGACGCTCATGTGTTGAGTGCATCCATGAGGTCCAAGTCCATGATCTGTTGGTGGCAGAGTAACACTCAAGGTTGATTCCTCCGTCCCCTCCCTCAATCCACGGAGAACAGAGAGGGGATCATTATCATCTTCATCTCCTGACTATTGCGCGCCCATCAACTCTTCCTACTCGTGCTCCTCCATTTGTTCCTCAGCTCCTGCACCTTCACTAACAGTTTGTCTGGTACCATGAGCCCCCTGATCGCAGTAATCCAACCTCCCATGGCACCCTCTTGTGCAATAACAGTCCAGAACCTTGAGATATTGTTATCCCTTACGCATCCTCCTCTGTTTCCACCTCTTCCTCTGGGACTTCCACCTCCTAACGCAGACTATTTAACCCCTTCCCGACCTTTGACGCCACGTAGGCGTCATGAAAGTCGGTGCCAATCCGACCTGTGACGCCTATGTGGCGTCATGGAGGGATCGCGTCCCTGCAGATCGGGTGAAAGGGTTAACTCCAATTTCATCCGATCTGCAGGGACAGGGGGAGTGGTACTTCAGCCCAGGGGGGGTGGCTTCACCCCCCGTGGCTCCGATCGCTCTGATTGGCTGTTGAAAGTGAAACTGCCAATCAGAGCGATTTGTAATATTTCACCTATGAAAACTGGTGAAATATTACAATCCAGCCATGGCCGATGCTGCAATATCATCGGCCATGGCTGGAGACCGCGATCTGACACCCCCCCCCCCCCCACCGACTGACAGCGGCGATCTGCCGTCGCTGTCAGTCTTTCCTCCCCTCCGTTCGGTGCTCCGCTGCCCTCCGCTCCTTTCCTTTCCCCTCCGGTGCCCCCCCCCCCCCCCCCGCTGTCCGATCCCACCCCCCGTACCGCTGGAGTCCCGGGAGTTCCGTCGGGCATCTTCGATGGGCGCCGCCATCTTCCAAAACGGCGGGCGCATGCGCAGTGCGCCCGCCGAATCTGCCGGCCGGCAGAATCGTTACAGGTACATTTTGATCACTGTGGTAGGTTATATCACAGTGATCAAAATAAAAAAAATAGTAATTAAAGCCCCCCCTTATCACTCCCATAGGTAGGAAAAATAATGAAATAAATAAAATATGTTTATTTTTCCACTAGGGATAGGGTTAGAACTAGGGTTAGGGTTGCAATTAGGGTTAGAATTAGGCTATGTGCACACGGTGCGGATTTGGCTGCGGATCCGGTGCGGATTTGGCTGCGGATCCGCCGCGGATTGGTGGCAGTTTTCCATCACGTTTAAAGTACCATGTAAACCTATGGAAAACCAAATCCGCTGTGCCCATGGTGCGGAAAATACCATGAGGAAACGCTGCATTGTATTTTCCGCAACATGTCAATTCTTTGTGCTGATTCTGCAATGTTTTACACTTGCTCCTCAATAGGAATCCGCAGGTGAAATACGCACAAAAAACACGAACTCCCCAGTAAATCCGCAAGTAAAACTTAGTGCGTTTTACCTGCGGATTTTTCAAAAACGGTGCGGAAAAATCCGCACACGAATCCACAACGTGGGCACATAGCCTTAGGGTTGGAACTAGAGTTAGGGTTGGAATTAAGGTTGGGGGTGTGTTGAGGTTAGGGTTAGGCTTGTGATTAGAGTTAGGGGTGTGTTGGGGTTAGAATTGAGGGGTTTCCACTGTTTAGGCACACCAGGTGTTAGGGGTCGAGTTCCCGCCTCTGCACAGGGGGAATCTCGGGCCGTCTCCGCTGCAGTCTCCCATTCTTCTCCTGCCGCAGTGGAGTCTGCTCAGCGGAGATGTCGGTCCCAGCGTCTTGCTCAGTCCCACTCTGTACAAAGAGTTACTGCTGCTTTTCCTGCTTCTGCCATTGAAGTCAGTGTTGGGCAGCGGCGAGCAGATGCTTTTGGAACTAAGTCCTGCTTTTCTCTTTCTGAGCATGCCCAGGGCAAGATCTCCCGTTGGAGATCGGGGGTCACATGCTC
Organism: Ranitomeya imitator; assembly: GCF_032444005.1. Taxonomy (NCBI): domain Eukaryota; kingdom Metazoa; phylum Chordata; class Amphibia; order Anura; family Dendrobatidae; genus Ranitomeya; species Ranitomeya imitator. The sequence goes on from NC_091286.1 coordinate 64,471,067, forward strand.
AGGTACTGCAGAACAACCCATTGGTCCTCCAGGAAGGTCCTGAAACTGCAAAACATCGGTAGCAGCTTCCCATTGGTCCTTTATTGGAAGGTCCTGAACGTGCTGCAATTGACTTGATATGTGTGTGTGTAGATGGATGTATGTCGATGGATGAAAGCTCCTAAATCATTCCCATTCCTAGTGTTGTTGACTGTTCGCGAATGATGGTAGCTATCTAGCGCCCGACTAAGCCATCAGCACGAAACACACATTACAGCGTCTAATTGCTGTGACCGCCAGTGAGGCGCCGTGCGCTTTCACATCGCTTTCCTGACCCAAGCCTGGGTGGTTAGTGGCGTCCGCCAGTGCGGCACCGCACGCACTCACGTGCATCTTTAATACATTTATTTCTGTCACTCTGACACCCCAGTAGCAGTGTCGAGCGCATGAGGGTTTTAGGAACTCTTTTCCTGTGTCTTGGGATTGAGTTCTGAGACTCCTTGCTTGCGCTCTTGGTGCAGTACCGCGGCCCTGTGACGCAACAGGGTTCGCTTCCTTCACACAGGGTGAAGTAAACCCGTGTGTGTATTCACATTGTACCGCCATATTGTCCGTCATCACTAGCAGCAGGTTTTCACCTGCACGGTGGACCCCGGACTGCGAACGCACCTGATACTATTCCATCTTAAACTTGGTGCGTTCCGCCAGTCCTAACAGAATACTAGCGCCAGGGTCTGGCTAGTAAATGGCAGACATTCAGCAATCTTTGCGGTATATACAGCAGCTGGAGGGTAGGTTGGCGGCTCTCGAGAGCTCAACCTCAGCTGTGGATGTTACCGCAGTTGCTGTACAGGCTGCTAGCGTGGCTGCAGCAACCTTGTCCACTGCCACCCCTGTTCCAACATTATCTCGCCTCCCGCTGGCAGAAAATTTTTTTGGAGATAGCAAATCTTGTAGGGGATTCGTGAGTCAGTGCTCTATTCACCTCGAGCTCCTGGCTGCACATTTTCCCACAGAGCGGGCTAAGGTGGGATTTATTGTGTCTCTCTTGTCGGACAGGGCGTTGGAGTGGGCTACGCCACTGTGGGAGCGTGGCGATCATGTGGTGCGGAGTGCTCCGCTGTTCCTGAGCACTCTGAAACAGGTCTTTTTGGGACCTCAAGTCACCCATGACACGGCGCTCCAACTGCTGGCATTAACTCAGGGTGAGTCCTTTTTTCAGCCATTTTTCCGTCCACTTTTGCACTTTAGCTTCAGAGCTAGAGTGGTCGGATAAAGCCCTTATCCCCATATTCCACTAGGGAGATTCCTGCCACACTGGAGGAATTAATAACTGTCTCTACTCGAATTGACTACCGTTTTAACGAGCGGAGGTTAGAGCGAGCCCAGTGTAGGCAGAGGTTTCGGCTGACTCCCACCTTCGCCAAACCTCTGGAATCTCCGGTCCAGGTTCCTGAGTCACATGAGGCCATGGAAGTGTTACGAGCGGGATCTAAGTCCTGGACCTCTTGTGCACTCAAGGTCTGTCATGCTTGCCAGCAGTCAGGACATCTTGCCACCAGATGTCCCCAGCGGTCGAGGAAACGTCAGCGTCTAGTGGTAGTAGGTGGAGGTACACTAGACACGGCGACGTTTGCCTCCAAATTGTCCTTTAAGAGGACAATTATTATAGGCTCATCCTCCCACTCGGTAAAGCTCTGCATGGATTCTGGGGCGGAGGGCAATTTTATGTCTTCTGCCTTCGCCCAGCGTCACGCAATACCCCTGGTTATGCTAGCTCAACCAGTAACGGTACGAGTGGTGAATTGGTCGACACTGCCCTCACAGATAACACACCAGACCATCCCTTTTACTCTATCCATGTCGCCATCCCATCAGGAGATTATATCTCTGCTCGTCATTCCTGAGGGAATTGACGAGGTCCTGTTGGGGATACCTTGGCTACGGTACCACTCTCCTCACATCGAGTGGTCCTCAGGTAGGATTCTGGGATGGGGTGAATCTTGTGGGGGTAGGTGTCAGAGGGAGTGCGTTCAGGTTGCTACTACAGAGGTACCCGCAGATCTATCCTCTCTCCCCAAGCAATATTGGTCTTATGCAGACGTGTTCTCCAAAAAGGCGGCAGAGACCCTTCCGCCCCATCGCCCCTATGACTGTCCTATTGATCTCTTGCCTGGTGCTGAGCCTCCCCGGGGTCGAGTCTATCCGTTATCTCTCCCGGAGACGGAGGCAATGACTCAGTACATTCAAGAGAATCTGGCAAGAGGGTTCATCAGGAAGTCAGTGTCACCTGCTGGGGCAGGGTTCTTTTTCGTGCAGAAGAATGGGGAACTACGTCCATGCGTAGACTACAGAGGTCTTAACGCCATCACCATTAAGAATAAGTATCCTTTGCCCTTGATATCTGAGCTCTTCGATAGGCTTCGGGGAGCAAGGGTGTTTACTAAACTAGATCTGCGGGGTGCTTACAACCTGATTCGCATCCGTGAGGGGGACGAATGGAAAACGGCGTTTAACACCAGAGATGGGCACTATGAGTATCTGGTGATGCCCTTCGGGCTCTGTAATGCTCCAGCCGTTTTCCAAGACTTTGTCAATGACATCTTCCGGGATATGCTTTCCACCTCGGTTGTAGTCTATCTGGATGATATTCTCATCTTTTCTCCAGATATTGACTCCCACCGGAGAGATGTTGGCAGAGTCTTCGACCTCCTACGGGCAAACTCTCTTTATGCAAAGTTGGAGAAGTGTATGTTTGAGCAGGAGTCTTTACCTTTCCTGGGCTATATCATCTCCGCCCAGGGATTGGCTATGGATCCTGCCAAACTACAGGCTGTGATGGACTGGCAAGAGCCCCATTCTCTTAAAGCGGTGCAGCGCTTTATGGGGTTCATTATTATTATAGCCAGTTCATTCCCCACGTCTCAACTTTGGTAGCTCCCTTGGTGGCCCTCACCAAGAAGGGAGCAAATCCGAAGTTGTGGTCAGAGGAGATCTCCAAGGCCTTTCTCTCGATTAAGTCACACTTCGCTAGCGCTCCAATCCTACATCGCCCTGAAGTAGATAAGCCATTTGTCATGGAGGTGGATGCCTCAACCGTTGGTGCTGGAGCAGTCCTTTTCCAAAAGGATGCTCAAGGTCGGAAGCATCCTTGCTTCTTCTTCTCCAAGACCTTCACACCAGCGGAGAGGAATTATTCCATCGGGGACAGGGAGTTGCTAGCGATGAAGTTGGCCTTTTCGGAGTGGATACATCTCTTGGAGGGGGCTCGTTTTCCCTTTCAAGTTTTCACTGACCACAAAAATTTTCTAAATTTGCAAACAGCCCAGCAGCTAAATTCTCGCCAGGCCAGATGGTCCTTGTTCTTCTCTCGGTTCCACATCACCCTCAATTTTCTCGCTGGGGAGAAGAACATTCGTGCTGACGCCCTTTATCACTCTGTTGTATCATCTGAGGAGGAAGGAGAACCTCGGCTTATTGTCCCCTCTGAAAGCCTGAGAACCGTAGCTCCGGTGTCGCTAGAGTCTGTGCCTCCGGGCAAGACTTTCGTGCCCATAAATTTGCGACCGGAGGTTCTCTCTTGGGCTCATTTGTTCAGGGCGGGTGGACAATTTGGGACAAAGAGGACATCTGAGCTGCTGGCGAGGACGTACTGGTGGCCGCATATGCTCCAAGATGTCAGAGATTATGTTCTGGTGTGTGTCTCCTGCGCCAAAAATAAGTCTCCTCGACAATGGCCAGCTGGCTTGCTCCATCCCTTGCCGGTGGCAGATAGGCACTGGGAGATGGACTTTGTGGTGGGTTTGCCCAAGTCTCGTGCCTGTACCATCATTTGGGTTATTACCGATCATTTCTCGAAAATGGTGCATTTGGTGCCGCTTCCACGGTTACCTTCTGCACGGGCCTTGGCAGTGTTGTTCATTAAACACATCTTCCGCCTACACGGCATGCCGGACAAAATTGTCAGTGACAGCGGTCTCCAGTTTGCGTCTCGGTTCTGGAGAGAGCTGTGTTGTCTTCTCAGCATTGAGTTAAATCTCTCTTCCGCATATCATCCCGAGACGAATGGGTTGGTAGAGAGGGCCAATCAGACTCTGGTCACATATTTACAACATTTTGTTTCTGCCACGCAGGATGACTGGGCATCCTTGTTACCGTGGGCAGAGTTTGCCCTTAACAACGCCGTAGCCGACTCCACCGGTCAGACTCCTTTCCTCCTTAATTACGGCCAGCATCCGAGGGTTCCTGTGCCTATGCCCGTGTCCTCTGCTGACTCCAGGGTGGCAGACTGGTCTGTGGAGGCACGGGACATTTGGGACCGCACTCAGGATGCCATCCGGGCCTCCAAGGAGAGAATGAGGTCCTCCGACGATGCACATCGGCGCCCTGCCCAGACCTTTGCTCCTGGCGATTTGGTGTGGCTCTCCGCCCGTAACATCAGGCTGCGTGTAGAGTCCACTAAGTTTGCACCTCACTACTTGGGTCCCTTCAAGGTCCTCGAACAGGTTAATCCTGTGGTCTACCGTCGTGGTCTACCGTCGTGATCTACCGTCGTGGTCTACCGTCTAGCCCTACCTCCACGCCTAGGTATCACCGACACCTTTCATGTGTCCCTCCTTAAGCCCGTATACATGTCCCGGTTTTCTGAGTCATCTGCCGGGACATCGGGTTCGTCTACGGACGATTTCGAGGTGAACGCTATTTTGAGGAGCAAGGTGGTATGTGGCAAAAATTTTTATTTGGTGGACTGGAAGGGTTACAGTCCTGAGAACCTGTTGAGCACATTCAGACTCCACAGCTCATTGCCGCCTTTGAGCGTAACATGTTAGGGGTCGAGTTCCCGCCTCTGCACAGGGGGAATCTCGGGCCGTCTCCACTGCGGTCTCCTATTCTTCTCCTGCCGCAGTGGAGTCTGCTCAGCGGAGACGTCAGTCCCAGCGTCTTGCTCAGTCCCACTCTGTACAAAGAGTTACTGCTGTTTTTCCTGCTTCTGCTATTGAAGTCAGTGTTGGGCAGCGGCGAGCAGATGCTTTTGGGACTAAGTCCTGCTTTTCTCTTTCTGAGCATGCCCAGGGCAAGATCTCCCGTTGGAGTTCGAGGGTCACATGCTCAGGTACTGCAGCACATCCCATTGGTCCTCCAGGAAGGTCCAGAAAGTGCAAAACTTCGGTAGCAGGTTCCCATTGGTCCTTTATTGGAAGGTCCTGAACGTGCTGCAATTGACTTGATATAATGTGTGTGTGTAGATGGATGTATGTCGATGGATGAAAGCTCCTAAATCATTCCCATTCCTAGTGTTGTTGACTAATCGCGAATGATGGTAGCTATCTAGCGCCCGACTAAGCCATCAGCACGAAACACACATTACAGCGTCTAATTGCTGTGACCGCCAGTGCGGCGCCGTGCGCTTTCTCAGCGCTTTCCTGACCCAAGCCTGGGTGGTTAGTGGCGTCCCCAGTGCGGCACTGCACGCACTCACGTGCATCTTTAATACATTTATTTCTGTCAATCTGACACCCCAGTAGCGGTGTCGAGCACATGAGGTTTTTATGAACTCTATTCCTGTGTCTTGGGATTGAGTTCTGAGACTCCTTGCTTGCGCTCTTGGGGCGGTACCACGGCCCTGTGACGCAACAGGGTTCGCTTCCTTCACACAGGGTGAAGTAAACCCGTGTGTGTATTCACATTGTACCGCCATATCGTCCGTCATCACTAGCAGCAAGTTTTCACCTGCACGTGGACCCCAGACTGCGAACGCACCTGATACTATTCCATCTCAAACTTGGTGCGTTCCGCCAGTCCTAACAGCAGGGGGTCTCCAATCACAACATGGCGCCACCATTGATTCCAGCCAATCGTGGATTCAAAAAGTCAAATGGTGCTCCCTCCCTTCCGAGCCCCGACGTGTGCCCAAACAGTGGTTTACCCCCACATATGGGGTATCAGCATACTCGGGAAAAATTGTACAACAATTTTGGGCGTCTAATTTCTCCTGTTACCCTTGGAAAAATAAAAAAAATGGGGGCTAAAAAATTATTTTTGAGGGGAAAAAATTATTTTTTTATTTTCACGGCTCTGCGTTATAAAATTCTGCGAAGCACTTGTGGGTTCAAAGTGCTCACCACAAATCTAAATAAGAACCTTGGGGGGTCTAGTTTCCAAAATGGGGTCACTTGTGGTGGGTTTCTACTGTTTAGGTACATCAGGGGCTCTGCAAACGCAACGTGACGCCCGCAGACCATTCCATCAAAGTCTGCATTTCAAAACATCATTACTTCCTTTCCGAGCTCCGACGTGTGCCCAAACAATGGTTTACCCCCACATATGGGGTATCTGTTATGAACTGGTGGTTTAGGAGCAACATGGGACGAGCTCTGAAGGAAGTGGTACCTGCACTGACCGCAGTCCCTAAGCTCAACACAACACTAGAAGTAGCCGTGGGATGCTCCTGACACTCCCTAGGCACCTCGTCACAGCCTGAGAACTAACTACCCCTAAAGATAGAAACAGGAAAACTATCTTGCCTCAGAGAAAATCCCCAAAGGATAGATAACCCCCCACAAGTAATGACTGTGAGTGGAGAGGGAAAAGACATACACAGAATGAAACCAGGATGTAGCACAGGAGGCCAGTCTAGCTAGATAGATAGGACAGGATGGAATACTGTGCGGTCAGAGGATCATCAGCTCCTCCTCACTATGCTCCGCTCCATCGGCCTTAAGGACACCGTTCTCTCCTGGTTCTCCTCCTATCTCTCTGACTGCTCTTTCACTGTATCCTTTGCTGGTTCCTCCTCTCATCTTCCCTTTACTGTTGAGGTTCCTCAAGGATCAGTCCAAAGCCCCATCCTCTTCTCTTTGTGTACTGCCCCTATTGGACAAACAATCAGTAGAATTCGGTTCTAGTAACATCTGTATGCTGATGACACCCAATTATACACTTCTGCTCCTGATATCACTCCTGCCTTTTTAGAAAAAGTGGTTGCCTTACCGCTGTCTCTAACATCATGTCCTCCCTCTATCTGAAACTGAACTTGTCAAAAACTGAACTCTTGTTCTCTCCCCCTACTAACCTACCTTTGCCTGACATTGCCATCTCCGTGTGAGGTTCCACCATTACTCCTAAGCAACATGCCCGCTGTCATGGTTTGTCTGGTTCGGTTCTTTTAGGGTTAACTTCTGTAGCCTCACACTGGTCCTGGGTGGACATTTTATAGCCTCCTTCTGGGAGGTTCATTTGTCAGTGATACTTCCGCCCTTGGCTAAGTGTATTGACCCGAGTGTGTTTTGTGATGTGTGCTGGTTTGCTTGATCTCTTGGCTTTTTAACTCGGTGTGCTCTCTGGATATTGTTTATTGGATTCCCTATTTGTACCTTTGGTATTGACCTCTGCTTGGCCCCTACTATCCTTTCTGTCTACTCCCTTGGTACTGCTACGCTATCCTGTGCTCTGACCCCGGCTTGATCTGTTTATGTCTCTGTCTGTGCCCCTTGGTAGCTTTGTTCATTAGTTGCCTTTCTAGGAGTTCTCCTTCAGTTTCTAGTTCCCTGGAGCTTAGGCCATGCCCACCTGCAGTCAGGTGATTCAGGTCCTGTCAGGCCTTAAGCCAGTCTTGCTTGCTCTGCATTTCTGGGAGTCTGCGGCTCTCTCTGGATTCTGTCTTTCCAGGAATTAGTATCGGTGAGTGTCGCTCATATCTCCCTCTCTGACATTATCACTGACCGCTAAGTTATTTCTGTTTCACTGCTCAGTTTTGGGCGTGTGTTGTGGGGAGGGTTATGGATCCCATACAGTCTTTATCTGAACAGATGAAAAAGTCAGATGTTTCAGGCTTTAACCCTGGAGCAGCAGGCCCTTGCTCGTTCTCAGCAGCAGGTCACTGAGACTGTGCAGGGAGCATTGTGTTCTGGTGTTCAGGGGGTTATGGCGAGTGATGTTGCGCTGGTGTCTCCAGAACCCCCTGTTAAATTGCCTGACTTTTTTTCTGGGAAGAAGGAGTTCAGAGTTTTCAAAGAGGGTTGTAAACTCTTTTTCAATTTGAGACCACGGTCCTCTGGGGATGAAAGTCAGAGGGTAGGGGTGGTCATGTCCCTGTTAAGGGGGTCCCCGCAGGCTTGGGCATTCTCCCTTTCTCCCACTGCTCCTGAAAGATTGTCGGTGAATGCGTTCTTTGAGGCCCTCGGGCACATATATGATGAGCCTGACCGAGTGCGATTGGCAGAGGATATGGTGATGAGTGTCTGTCAGGGGAAGCACTCAGCCGAATGGTTTTGTACAGAGTTGCTCTCCGAGGACTTTTTCGTAGAGGCTTGTCCGAGCGGCTGCAGGATGCCCTGGCGTTACACCCTCCACCACTCTCGAGGACGCCATGACTCAGGCCGTCAGGATGGACCGCAGGTTGCGGACCAGAGGGGCGATGCAGGTGGAGACTCCGTTGTTTCCCAGTGGAAAAGAGAGCTTCTGAGCCTATGGAAGTAGATGCTCTCAGCTTAAAAGAAAAAGAGAGAAAACACCGGCGGGAAATGCAGTTATGTTTTTACTGTGGTGAAGCTGGACATTGGAAGGAGTGTAATTCCTGCCCATCATCGACCCGGTCGGCGGGAAATGACTAGGTCTGTGTAGTTATCGAGGAGACTACTCAGACCCGCAGGTACATTTGTCCTCATTTTCTAAGGTGTTGCTTCATGTGAAACTGTTAGTGGATGGTTGTTCTTCTTTCTCGACAGCATTTGTGGACTGCGGCTCATCTATCAATCTGATTGACTCCCAATTGGTCACACGTTGCAAGATAGGGATAGTTAGGCTCAAGTCTCCAATCAAAGTGGTGGCCATTGACTCCTCCCCCCTCACAAAAGAGGGAATTATCTTTATGTCTGATTTGTTTTCGCTCAGAGTGGGCGCTGCTCACGAGGAGAAATTAAGTTGTTTTGTTCTGGACAATCTGCCAGTGGGCTTGGTGTTGGGTATGCCCTGGTTACAAAGCCATAATCCAGTTATTAATTGGAAAACGGGGGAGATTGTTCAATGGGGGTCTAATTGTTCTAAGTTGTGTTATAAATCTGCATTGTTGGTTAAACCTGTCAAATCTGTGTCTGTGTCATCTGTCGAGCTGGAAGGTATTCTGGAGTACCTGATAGACTTCGAAGATGTGTTCTCAGAAAGCGAGGCCGAGACGTTACCGCCACATAGACCTTTTGATTGCGCCATCGAGTTAGTCCCGGGGGCTAAACTACCTAAAGCCCATCTGTTTAACTTGTCTGGCCCTGAGCACTTGGCTATGAAAAATTACATTGCTGAAAGTTTTTGCAAGGGACATATACGTCCTTCTGTCTCACCTGTGGCTGCAGGGTTCTTTTATGTTAAAAAAAGATGGCGGTTTACATCCCTGTCTCAACTTTCGGTAACTTAATAAAATAACAGTTCGGAATACATATCCTCTCCCGTTGATTCCTGATTTATGTAATCAACTATTGGGAGCTAAATGGTTCTCCAAACTGGATCTTCGGGGAGCATATAATTTGATAAGAGTCCGGGATGGGGACAAATGGAAAACTGCGTTCCTCACATCTGAGGGACTTTTTGAAAATTTAGTCATGCCATTTGGTCTTACCAACGTCCCCGCCATATTTCAGAATTTCATCAATGTTGTGTTTGCTGATTTCATTGGTCGTTTTGTTGTGATTTACTTGGATGATATTCTGATATACTAATCAGACAGTCAGTCTCATCTGATTCATGTACGAACCGTCCTCCAAAGACTTAGGGAAAATCATCTGTTTGCTAAATTAGAGAAATGTTTGTTTTTTGTTCAAGAATTATCTTTTTTGGGGTTGATTGTGTCCTGTGAGGGTTTTCGTATGGACCCCAAGAAAGTGCAGGCCATTGCGGATTGGGTACAACCCCGAGATATTAAGAGGCTTCAGTGCTTCTTGGGGTTCGCCAATTATTACCGTAAATTTAGTCGGGGGTTTTCGCAGGTCGTCAAACCACTCACAGATTTAACACGCAAAGGTGCTGATGTGAAAAATTGGTCCTCACCTGCTGAAGAAGCCTTTGCTGCTCTGAAGAAATGCTTTACTACTGCTCCGGTTTTGGTACAGCCAGATCCGTCCAAACCTTTTATTGTGGAGGTGGATGCCTCTGGGGTGGGGGTGGGTGCTGTGTTGTCTCAAGAGCCCGTCACTCTGACCAACCTCAGGCCATGTGTTTTTTTTCCAGGAAGTTCTCTGCTGCTGAAAGGAATTATGATGTAGGCAACAGAGAGCTTCTTGTGGTGAAATTGGCGTTTGAAGAGTGGAGGCACTTTTTGGAGAGGGCCAATCACCCGGTCACTGTAATTACCGATCATAAAAGTTTATCTTATATTGAGTCTGCTAAAAGACTTACACCCAGACAGGCCCGTTGGTCACTTTTTTTCTCTCGTTTTCAGTTTACTATAACGTTCTGGCCAGGGTCAAAAAATATCAAGGCTAATGCCTTGTCTCGTAGTTTTCATCCGGTGTCTCCACCTGAGCCACCGTCCTCCATTCTTTGCCCTGGGGTAGTGTTGGCATGGGTTTCATCTGAGTTGGAACGGGAGATTGAGGGGGCCCAGTCTCTGGCTCCTGCTGCCAAGCCAGGGGTAAGTTGTTTGTCCCGCTTCAGCTTCGACTTAAACTCCTGCAGGAGTTTCATGAGTCCAAGCTTACAGCTCACCCTGGTATTTCAGCCACGCGCCTGGTGACAGCTAAGATTTTTTGGTGGCCTACTCTAAGTTCTGATGTAAAAAAAATTAATTTCTGGTTGTGGGGTCTGCGCTCGTTCCAAAAACTCACACAGCCGGCCGGCTGGGGAACTGATGCCCTTGGCAGTTCCTGAAAGGCCATGGACTCACTTGTCCATGGACTTTATTACCAATCTTCCCCTGTCTAGGGGCAATACAGTGGTATGGGTAGTGGTGGACAGGTTCTCGAAGCAGGCTCATTTTGTACCTTTGACCGCATTACCTTCTGCTGAGACTTTATCCGGATTGTTTGTGCAGCATGTGGTCCGGTTGCATGGGGTACCCCTGAATGTGGTGTCTGATCGTGGGGTGCAGTTTGTGGCAAAGTTTTGGCATGCTTTCTGTAAGAAATTGGGAATTTCTCTGTCTTTTTCATCTGCATACCATCCAGTCAGCAATGGTCAGACAGAACACACTAATCAGTCTCTGGAACAGATCCTCAGATGTCTGACTTCCGCTAGACAGAATGACTGGTGTGATGTACTTCCATTGGCGGAGTTCGCTTTCAATAGTCGGGTGAGCCAAGCTACCGGTATGTCTTCTTTCATGATTAATTATGGTTTTACTCCACATTTCGGCGAGTTTTCTCGTATGGATTCTGGATGTCCCGGGGCTGAGGGTGCTGTTCAGAGATTAAAGAATACATGGGCAGAGGTCCAGCGGAATATCTCTAGGTCTCAAGAGATATATAATTTTTTTTTTTTTGCTGACAGGAAAAGAACCCCAGGGCCTGTGTTTCGGGTTGGGGACGAAGTTTGGCTTTCCACGCGAAACATTAAGCTGAAGGTTCCTTCAGCTAATTCCATAAATCCCTACTGAAACCTTTTATGCCAGTTCGGAGGGAGTCTGGGTCTGCTGCGCCTCCTGTTTTGGTGGTGGGACACATGGAATATGAGATTGATCACATGGTGGATTCCAGGTTGGTGCGGCGTTCGGTACAGTATCTGGTTCACTGGAAGGGGTATGGGCCTGAGGACAGGTCCTGGGTTGCTGCCCGCTTGGTACATGCAGAACGCTTGATTTGTGCTTTTCATTCTAGGTATCCTGGTAAGCCTGGGGGTCCAGTGGCCCCTCGTTGAGAGGGGGGTACTGTCATGGTTTGTCTGGTTCGGTTCTTTTAGGGTTAACTCCTGTAGCCTCACACTGGTCCTGGCTGGACTTTTTATAGCCTCCTTCTGGGAGGTTCCTTTGTCAGTGATACTTCCGCCCCTGGCTAAGTGAATTGACCCCTGAGTGTGTTTTGTGCTGTGTGCTGGTTTGCTTGATCTCTTGGCTTTTTGACTCAGTCTGCTCTCTGGATATTGTTTATTGGATTCCCTATTTGTACCTTTGGTATTGACCTCTGCTTGGTCCCTACTATCCTTTCTGTCTAGTCCCTTGGTACTGTTACGCTATCCTGTTCTCTGACCCCGGCCTGATCTGTTTATGTCTCTGTCTGTGCCCTTTGGTAGCTTTGTTCGTTGGTTGCCTTTCTTGGAGTTCTCCTTCAGTTTCTAGTTCCCTGGAGCTTAGGCCACGCCCAGCTGCAGTCAGGTGATTCAGGTCCTGTCAGGCCTGAAGCTAGTCTTGCTTGCTCTGCTTATCCTTATCCATAAAGCGCTCCATGGCTCAGCGCCACCTTACATCTCCATCCTGGTCTCAGCCTACCACCCTACCTGTGCTCTCTGTTCTACTATTGACCTGAGGTTAGCATCATCAATAACACAGGTCTGCAAAAAAATTTTTTCAAGAGCTGTTTTGGTTATTCCATGTAATCTTTATGTTTTTAAGTGCGCTGAATCCGAAAATGACCTCTGTTTTGTCACAGGACATCATGTTTTCTGACAATTTAAGTAACTATGTTAAATAACACAACACCTCAAAATAAATGAAAATAGACTCATAAAATTTTTTTTTATTACAAATGTTTCATGAAAATCAGTTTTTTAACTGCAATGAGCTCACTAACACACTAAAATCGATTCTTCTTCCCTGTGAGGCTTCTCTTGGTACATTTACGCTTGTGAGTAGCATCTGGAATGTCTCTCTGAAGCATCCAACAGTAGTCTGCCATCATTGTAATGCTCCATCTTCCCTGGTATTTTCTTTCCATCTCTTTAATGTCCTGGTGGAATCATTCACCTTGCTTTTCACTCACAGCTCCCAAATTTTCAGGAAACTTGTCAAGGTGGGAATGGAGGAAATGCACTTTCAAACTCATCAGGCAACCTAAAGCTTGAAATGCTTTCAGCATTCGTCCGACGATTTTTTTGTAGTCAGGGTCTTGTATATCTCCAATGCATTGATGTGAATTAATTAATAGTAATTTTGACTTTCAAAACCCTATGATAAAAAAAAAACTAAAAATTGAGAAAAATATACAAAATTTTAAGAGAATTTTGCATTTTGTGGCAAATCTTGACGTCCAGGATTTTTTTTCAATATATTTTTAGTTTTCATCACACCAAAATACATGGAAATTAGATGAAAATAATCAAACAGCTTTTTAGTCGCAGACCTGTGTCAGAACCTCCCACTCCCGTCTCCAAAACTTTTTGTGTGCTGCGCCAATTCTATATAATCCACTACCCAGGTTAATACGATTAATCCCCAATCCCCAGTTTTAAACGTGCTCTAAAAACGTATTTGTTCAGACTGGCCTACCGCCTCAATGCATTAACGCAACTATCCCTGTGTGGCTCTTTCAAAAAACTTAAACCATAATCAGGTTCCTCGCATCATGTTCTGTTACAGTACTATCCACCTCTCGTGTCTCCCCTTTTTGCTCATAGTTTGCAAGCTTGCAAGCAGGGCCCTCATTCCTCTTGGTATCTGTTTTGATCTGTGTTTATTGTTATGCTGTAATGTCTATTGTCTGTACAATCCCCTCTATAATGTACAGTGCAGCAGAATATGTTGGCTCTATATAAATAAAAATTATTATTATTATTATTATTACCAGAGACCAAATTATACCACCTGACTTTTCTGTAGATTTTATTTTTATGCTTCACAAATCCATAAATTCTTGAAGAAAAATAAGATTTTCAGAACCAAGAAAAGCATCTGGTGTCCTCAATGAGAGTTTAGTGAATCGAGTCTAATCTTTAGTGCCTATAGGAGATGCACAGGTTGTTTTATGTGCATACTTTGTTTTATCTGTTGTAACACTGAACTAGCTTGTTGCGCAGTCTGCTAAATTTCTATTTGATTCATAAGATTAATACTGTGTTATTTCCTTGGTGAAAACACTGCTAAAAGCATTTCGTAAAAAAAACCCTTACACTTAAAGCTAGGATTTGCATTTTTTACCTCTTTTCTATCCTTTTTCAATAACATCCTGCCCTTTTCTATATTAAATAGTTAAGAACATTGCATTACATCTTCAGCTTTGGCCTCATCATGGTTTATAGTATATTTTATATCAAATGGTTATATTCAAATGCAAAATGTGTTCTGTTCTTTACAATGGGCCAGGGATATTATGAATTTCTTGTAGAAATAGAGCGATCATTATGGTGAAGAGCAGAAGTAGAGGTCATTTCAAGCTGTTTCATTAAAAAGTACAGAAGTGAAAAATGTTAATTAATTCTACAGAATATTATATAAACTTAGTCAAAGAATGCAGATTATATGTATAGACTCACCCTGTTGTAGCATTCATATTCAGGACTAATTCAAGATACTTTTTGGAGGAGATTTCTACATATCATATCTACAAAAATAACTTTTTTATTCACATAAGCAATTCCCCATTGCCATTAAAAAAGAAATAGCGATGTTGCTACGCTTCTCTGTGTTGAACCAGGAGAGTGTAATGGGAATAGCGGGCCATAAAATTACCTTTAGGAAGAATTGTCTTACACCCAACAGTACGCTCACTCATTCGGAGTCTCAGTGCACATTGTGCTTCTGCCACACACGATTTATATGCTATTGTAGCCATAAAGCTAGAAGCCAAACTACAGTAAAATTGGTTTGGTATGAATTTAGGGTTCACAGCATATTTTTTCCTCTGTAAGGCTATGTTTATGTACAGCGGTTTTGTTTGTTTTTTTTAATGCAAATTAAAAGCTGTTTTATATAGTACCCACAAAAGCTATGAGATTTCAGAAATTTCATGCAAACACTTGTTTTATTTTACCTGACTGAATTTGAGAACTGCAGCATTTTTTAAATTTGCAGGATGTCAATTCTACTATATACTTTTGGAATGCTCTGATGCCTCATTTCTGTTTCATTAGTTCTGAAAACTCAAATCCAAAAAGTGCAATATCTGAAAAATGCATTTGTTTATTAAGTTACACTTTATAGATCGTGGAAACAGGAACACATGGGCTACTTGCACAGTGAACAAGTCTGTAGGATCATGTTCACACACCACCAAGAAACCTGAAGACACAAAAGAGAATAGTAAAACCAAAAACACTCAGTTTGAAAAAATGTTGCAGTAATCCGCAAGTGCTAGTAAAAGTTTCTATACAGATGATCAGGTTTTTAAATACATCAGATAGGGATTGCATACATTAGTTAGGACTGCTCTGATAAGGGTATACCGTGAAGATTGGTAGAGCAGCTTAGTATACATTTCTTGCAAAAAACGTATCAACCAAATACCCTGTTTTTTACATCTTTTACTAGCACTTGCGGATTACTGCAACATTTTTTCAAACGGAGTGTTTTTGGTTTTACTATTCTCTTTTGTGTCTTCACTTTATAGATCGTATACACTAAAATATACTTCTCTTTTCAGATTTTTCTGCACAATAATATGAATAGCCTGTGCACTATAAGAGGTTCTCTTTAAGGTGCAGATGAAGCCAGACATGCCACCTGTGAAGAACATGCCATTCACTAAACAACTGTGTATTATGTGAACTCTTAGGCCCAGATCAGAGTTGTTCACAATGGTCTTGATGAGGGGACGTGCTGGAGCAGGGTCGTGATGAGGTAGGGACTACCTTTTGCCTCCCTGAGTTGGATGCACTCTGAAAAAAAACCCAGACAAAGCTGAATGCCTGTGGCCACCTGAAACCTTTCTCTGGCCGCAGGCATTTAGCAAATTGTCAGCCAGCTCACAGCCACACAGGTGAGCAGTGTCAATGAGTCACTGACCCCACTCACCGTGCTCATTTCCTGTGCCCTGGCCATTGCTCCCTCCCCACACTCAATGGTACATATATCTATCGCATTGTGCGCTACAAAGAGTCTCTCGTGCCAACGCTGGGATTGGGCAATCATGTGTCTGTAAGTATGCGATTTGCATGTATATGGTCAGGTACCAACCAGACGTTTGCAGACGCGCTCAATTCAAGTGAATTGAGCACAGCCAATCATGTCAAGTCGGAATGAGGCAGGAAGTTTGTAAATCGCAGTAAGTGACATGACGGCCCACTCCCAGTTTCAGAGAATCCTGACAGTGTGTCACATAGAGCGTAGCCACAAGCCTAGACAAACCCTTTAAAAAATTGTCCACTACTAGGACAACCCCTTCTCAATCTAAATTTTTAACCCCATTTAAATAAAAACACTTATAATCACCTCTGGTGCCAGTGCCAATCCAGCGGTGTAGGCCTTCTCGTTCCATGGGGCTCACATAAGGTTATTACATCACACGAGCCCTGTAATGGCTTCGTTGTCCCCACCTTCTGACTTATAAGTAGCACTGACTTCCTCTTGATTACTTTTTCCTCTGAAGGCGGGGACAGTGAAGCCGGCGCTGAGGGCGCAGGGCTCGCATGACATATGAACATCACGTGAGCCCCGGGAAGCTGGCATCGGAGGGGAGAATAAATGTCCTAGTTGTGGACAACCCCTATAATGATAAGTATGCTGGTATTATCAATACTGTATATGCTGGTAATATCTAGATATGGTCTGGTGGTGCCTGTTATACTGTAATATTTGTATTGTGGCATTACTATTATTACATCTTACATAGCAGTGTTATTGGAAATATTGATCAAATGTAGACATACTTTGGGGATGCATTCGTGCAGGGGTGCAGGGCCGGCGTCAGCACCCGGGCAAGTGCCGGGGCCCTGGCGAGACGGGGGGCCCATTTATGGTAGCACACGTGACTCACTACATCCCTGCTGTGTGTGACTGTCTTCAGTGAGTGACTCATATCAAATCGGACATCAACCCCCCCCCCCCGGCGGCGCCTCGGCTGCAGGGGGCACAGAGCTCTGTCTGTGCCGTTTCACTGGCGCTTGGCGCTGCGCAGCTGCAATAGCAGCAATACTCACCTCCGCCGGCCCTCACCATGGATACACAATATACTTCCGGGCGACGCTGGGTCATCTCTCCTGTTACTTCCGGTCGGCTCTTCATCCTAAGAGCAAGAAGACAGAGAGAGCCCCTCGTCGTCCAGCGTCCACCATCCAGGTCCAGGACATGAGGACAGGTCCAGCAGCGGCAGCACCAAGCAGGAGAAGACGAGCAGCAGCTGTGCTGCAGTGAGGACGGTGCACCCTCTCCTGCTGTGCCCACAACGAGGGCGATGGACGGGCCGGCGAAGCAGTGAGTGAGTCAGTGACTCGTCTGCACTTTGCGGGGGAGGGGGAACATGGGATGCAGCCTGCTGCTGAGCCTGGGTCTGCTGCGTGTCTCACTGAACCTTTTACTTTCACAATCTCATCTCAGACAGCCAGTGTCACCCATTTTAGGTGTTGCCTTATATACTACGTCACGGGGCTGTGATATTACTACGTGCGCTGTGCTGTATACTGCGTGGGCTGTGCGTTATATACTGCGTGGGCTGTGCGTTATATACTGCGTGGGCTGTGCGTTATATACTGCGTGAGCTGTGCGTTATATACTGCGTGGGCTGTGCGTTATATACTGCGTGAGCTGTGCGTTATATACTGCGTGAGCTGTGCGTTATATACTGCGTGGGCTGTGCGTTATATACTGCGTGGGCTGTGCGTTATATACTGCGTGGGCTGTGCGTTATATACTGCGTGGGCTGTGCGTTATATACTGCGTGGGCTGTGCGTTATATACTGCGTGGGCTGTGCGTTATATGCTGCGTGGGCTGTGCGTTATATACTGCGTGGGCTGTGCGTTATATACTGCGTCGTGGGCTGTGCGTTATATACTGCGTCGTGGGCTGTGCGTTATACTGCGTCGTGGGCTGTGCCTTGCGTTATATACTGGGTCACGGGCTGTGCGTTATATACTGCGTCTGCGTGGGCTGTGTGTTATATACTGCGTGGGCTGTGTGTTATACGTCGTCCACCACCCAGGACATGAGGACCGGTCCAGCAGCGGCAGCGCCAAGCAGGAGAAGACAAGCAGCAGCTGCAGTGAGGTGCACGGTCGGTGCACCCTCTCCTGTGTCCACAACGAGGGCGACGGATGGGCCAGCGAAGCAGTGAGTGAGTGACTCGGGTATGTGTTAAAGGGGGGGGGGGGGGGCCCACTGAGACTCGTTCGCCCGGGGCCCTCAAAAACCTGGAGCCAGCCCTGCAGGGGTGCATTCGTGCACTATTATTCGTGTACATTTATTCAAAGTACTTTTTCTAAGTACTCGCAGTTATAACATGGCATTTAGACAGGGCAGGAGACAGGTAAGACAATCTAAGTCTATTCCCTGTTCATTCGGAACAGAAAAAATATTCACCATATGTATTTGTATCTTCTATATCCTGGCTGCCGCATTCACCGCCCTTGCATTAACTCTTTACACTCCATCCATATCGGCCCCTCTGTCCTTTCCTCTCCTATGTATAGCACTCATGCTTTGTTCACATTGCTTAACAGCACAGATTCATTCAGCCCCACCACCCAACACAAGAGATGCTCTCAAAAATTACTTAACCATCTGCTCACTCTTTCTATCCTCCTTCTCCTAGTCGCTGGAGACATCTCTCCCAACCCCGGCCCCCCATGTTATAGCCAGTCAAACCTCCCAACTGCTACACTCAGAAACCCCTCTGACCTTATTAATATTCCATGCATGCCTTCTGTCTTTTTCAATTGTGCCCTTTGGAATTCTCGCTCTGTGTGTAATAAACTCTCCTTCATCCATGACTTCTTCCTTTCTAATTCTCTTAATCTCCTGGCTCTTACTGAAACCTGGATCCAGCAGTCAGACACCACCGCTGCTGCTGCTCTTTCATATGGTGGACTACACTTTTCTCATACCCCAAGATCAGACAACAGAGCAGGTGGAGGCGTTGGTCTGCTCCTTTCACCCAAATGTACCTTCCAAGTTATCCCCCAAGTACCCTCACTTGTCTTCCCTTCCTTTGAGGTCCATGCTGTCAGACTCTACATCCCCTTCTCCATGCGAGTGGCGGTGGTGTATCGTCCTCCCGACCCCTCTCATCAGTTCCTGGATCACTTTGCCACCTGGCTTCCACATTTTCTCTCCTGTGACACCCCCACCCTCATCATGGGTGATTTCAACATCCCCATTGCTTCTCCCCTCTCCCCATCTGCTTCTCACCTTTTATCTCTAACCTCCTCTTTCAGCCTCTCGCAGCATACTAACTCTCCAACGCATGAAGATGGAAACTCCCTCGACTTGGTCTTCTCCCGGCTTTGCTCAGTGGATGATTTCACAAACTCCCCTCTCCCACTCTCTGACCACAACCTTCTTTCATTCTCAATCAAGAACTGCCATCCCGCTCAGGTCACCCCCACTTTCCACACTTATAGAAACATAAAGGCCATTAACACCCAGAAACTTAAGAACTTGCAGTCCTTATTGGCCCCAATCTCCTCCATCTCATATCCTGATTCTGCTCTGAAGCATTACACTGAAACCCTGCAAAGTGCCCTGGATGAAGCTGCACCTCCTATACATAGAACAACTCAGCACAGACGGCAACAACCGTGGCACACGCTGCAAACACGTTTCCTGCAGAGGTGCTACAGGTGCGCTGAACATCTGTGGAGAAAATCTAATCTACTTGAAGATTTCATCCATTATAAGTTTATGCTAAAAACATACAACTCTGCCCTTCACCTCTCCAAACAAACCTATTTCAACACCCTCAACACCTCGCTGTCCAATAACCCTAAACATCTTTGACACTTTCCAGTCCCTACTCAACCCAAGAGTGCAGGCCCCAACCACGGATCTCCACGCTGACGATCTGGCCAATTACTTCAAAGAAAAAATTTACCACATTCGACAGGAAATCATCTCCCAATCTCTATATACCATGCACTGTCCTCCCTCCCCCACTGCATCTAGTTCACTCTCTGACTTTGAGCCAGTTACAGAAGAAGAAGTAATCAGGCTCTTTGCATCTTCTCGCCCAACCACTTGCACCAGTGACTCCATTCCGTCACATCTCCTCCAGTCCCTTTCCCCGGCTGTCACCTCTCACCAAACAAAAATATTCAACCTTTCTCTCACTTGTGGTATTTTTCCCTACTCATTTAAGCATGCCATCATACATCCATTACTTAAAAAACCATCCCTCGATCAAAACTATGCCGCAAATTATAGACCTGTCTCTAATCTTCTCTTCATCTCTAAAATCCTCGAACGCCTGGTCCACTCCCGTCTTACCCGCTATCTCTCAGATAACTCTCTTCTCGACCCTCTTCAATCTGGTTTCTGCTCTTTACACTCTACTGAAACTGCCCTCACTAAAGTCTCTAATGACCTACTAACAGCTAAATCTAATGGTCACTACTCCATGCTAATTCTCTTGGATCTCTCCGCAGCATTCGACACTGTGGATCATCATTTCCTCCTCACTATGCTCCGCTCCATCGGCCTCAAGGACACCGTTCTCTCCTGGTTCTCCTCCTATTTCTCTGACCGATCCTTCACTATCTTTTGCTGGTTCCTCCTCCTCTCAACTTCCCCTTACTGTTGGAATTCCTCAAGGATCAGTCCTAGGCCCCCTCCTCTTCTCTTTGTTTACTGCCCCTATTGGACAAACAATCAGTAGATTTGCTTTCCAGTATCATCTCTATGCTGACGATACCCAATTATACACTTCTCCTATTATTACGCAGACCTTTTTAGAAAACGCCAGTGATTGTCTTACCGCTGTCTCTAACATCATGTCCTCCCTCTATCTGAAACTGAACCTGTCAAAAACTGAACTCCTCGTGTTTTCTTCCTCAATTAACCTACGCTTTCCTGACATTGCCATCTCCGTATGCGGTTCCACCATTACTCCAAAGCAACATGCCCACTGCTTTGGGGTCATACTTGATTCTGAGATTTCATTCACCCCCCACATCCGATCACTGGCTCGCTCTTCTTATCTGCATCTCAAAAACATTTCTAGAATTCGCCCTTTTCTTACTTCCGACTCTGCAAAAACTCTTACTGTTTCACTTATTCATACTCGTCTGGACTATTGTAACTCTACTAATCGGCCTCCCTCTTACCAAACTCTCCCCGCTCCAATCTGTCCTGAATGCTGCAGCCAGGATCATATTTCTCACCAACCGTTACACCGATGCCTCTACCTTGTGCTAGTCGTTACACTGGTTACCCATCCACTCAAGTACAAAACTACAAACATCATCCACAAAGCACTCCATGGCTCAGCACCACCCTACATCTCCTCTCTGGTCTCAGTCTACCACCCTACCCTAATGACCTTAGTTTAGCATCCTCAATAATCAGAACCTCCCACTCCCGTCTCCAAGACTTTACACGTGCTGCGCCTATTCTTTGGAATGCACTACCTAGGTTAATACGATTAATCCCCAATCTCCACAGTTTTAAGGGTGCCCTAAAAACTTATTTGTTCAGATTGGCCTACCGCCTCAACACATTAACCTAACTATCCCTGTGTGGCCCATACAAAAAAAGAAGCAAAAAACGTAAACCATAATCAGGTTCCTCGCATCATTTTCTCATACACTTTATGCAGTTAATAGCCCTCTGTGTCTGTACTGCTGAATACTAGGCAGTTAACTGGTTCATGCAGTTTTACATGAACACCTGAGCCTTACACTATGGCTGGTCCGAATAAGTAAAGCAATTGTTACCATCCACCTCTCGTCTCTCCCCTTTTCATCATAGTTTGTAAGCTTGCGAGCAGGGCCCTCATTCCTCTTGGTATCTATTTTGAACTGTGATTTCTGTTATGCTGTAATGTCTATTGTCTGTACAAGTCCCCTCTATAATTTGTAAAGTGCTGCGGAACATGTTGGTGCTATATAAATAAAATTATTATTATTATCATGCAGTAAATCTTGATTTCCTCCAGGCAGGGTAATATTAGTAATAGATATCCCCATCAGAGTTTTAGCGGTGAAAAGCCTGTGTGCTTCCAAATGTCAGGGCTGAATTTCAGTCCTAGTCTATCCCTACCTGGAGTTTTAATTCTGCTGCGTTATAAAAATGATACAGAGAACATGATAAATAATTGTAAACTGTCATTCGATTTGACTTATCTGTATACATAACCTGAAATATACATATCATATATATTACGAGTGAGCTCTCAAGTAACAAATTTAAAGGATTTTTTGTAACTTTACAAACTATGAATTTAAGAATGCAAATTGCAAGGTATGTAAATTCACCAGGGGATATATTAGTAATAGCTGTTATGTTAAAATATAACTTTTAGTGCTGATATTAAAATAATCCAAAAGTGTGAAGTGCAGGACAAACAGACACAGATTCACATAAATAGTCGGTACCGAATTACACCAATTCACCTATTTGACAACTAAGGTATTAATAGAATGTCCTACATTAAATTGAGATGCTACTCTTATTTGCAACCTCCAATGGATGAGATGAGAAAAAGCAAACTCCATCAAACCATAGCACATATACCAAAACATCAGCCTTAACACACCCGGCTATACGTCAAAAATACCATGGATCATTGTGTGCAGTGATTCTTAATAGATCAGTGGCAGTTCAATATTTTGGTACAAATCATATATCATAGAGTACCTTTGCAGTAAAAAAAAGCTACAAATACCTATTTATCAGAGTAGTTATAGAAGATAATCATTCTTAAATATCTAATAACTTAATTTGATTATTTGTAGCCTGAGGTAAAGAGACATGAAGGAAATTGGGCTTCGCCCACCCAGTGAACCTACAATACTCTATAATGCTTTTCTGCACCCACATTTAACGGTGGAGTGATGTGCATTGAGTGTGATTCATAATCATTGTACCCTAAAGACTATATAATAGAGTGTAGACAATTCAACTCCTATTTTGCAAAAAATTGTATTCTCCAGAATTCAATTTGGTTTGCAATTTGCTCTGCGCAAATTGAGCAATATGGCGACATCCATCGTTTTGCTGAACCATAGAGGGTCAATAGTTTATTTGCCTTCTCCGGTTGCAAGCATCTTCTTCTGTCTAGTTGGAACTTCCAGCTTGACCAGGCCACTGGCCTGCATCGTCAGAGGCAATAACTTGACCTTGGGTGATGCATGTAATAACATTATTATGTTATCATGTGCGTTATGACGGTAAGATCTACCTATCATTAAAGTCCTGATCAAGCTGTAAGTCCCAGCCCCATTGTAAGACAGGCCAATGAAGATGTGCACGATTAAAGAGGAAGATTAAATTTGTAGCAAATAAGTTTGTGAAAAAAGACAAATATAAACCACCGTGTGTATAATGACTGTATAAAATATTCCCTCCTCACAGTGTGGCACATATTCTGCTGTATTGTAAAGATGCATAGACGCTCAGATACACTGCTACATATCATTCACTGACTTCTTTATTAACTTCATTCAAGGATTCAAGGTAATGGAGAAGTTCCAATGGAAGTCAGGGCAAGAGTTTTAAAAAGTTTTAATAATAACGAGGGACCGTTGACTTACGAAGAGTCAACCTTCAGCACTCAGAAGAGGAAAAAAAGCCAGTGGAGGAAACCTTTAGGGAACCATGGCTGAAGGACAGCCCTTCACTTAGGCTGTAGATGTTCATTGATGAGAACAGAGACCGAGCCTGGAATCTGCCTCGTGCACAGCAGGTATCTCACTTTATACGTGAGTGCGTCTAGCTGCAGACTGACCAGTAAATGTATCCAATAGTAGAGAACAGATACCGAGCTCAGAATCTGCCTCGTTGTGCAGCAGATACCCTACTTGTTAAGTGAGTATGTCTAACTGGGAAAGTTCAGTAATGTCGTATTCAATATTTGATAACAGAGACCGAGCCCGGAATCTGCCTCGTTTTGCTGATTCAACAACAGAAAACTCCCATATGTGTAATACCCATGGGAACATGAAGAGATCCAATACAAATTCCTATTAAAAATCAACTTTATTAAATATTAATTAAAAATTACCATGTAAAAAGCAAAATACCATCAAGGGACACCAAGAAGAAAAAGGGGAATATTGCACCCAAAATTAATATTAGTAACCAAGGGCAGGAGATACATATGGAAAAAGGCCCACCTTATAAAAACTACAATTGTTCAATTTTGTCAGACTACATGTAAATAATATCTCAATGTGGGTACCCCTTATAAGCAAGTACAATCCATTGCCAGTGTAGAACTGTATGTGAACAATATCCCTATGAAGTTTCCCCTTATAAATAGGTACCGGTACATAAGACAGTATAAATCCCAATTTTATAACACCCAAAAACCAAATGCAATAATATCGCTATAATAGCTGTGAAAGAGATTGTCCATTATGCCCAGAATAGTTATATTCTTATTAGTAAAGGTAACATTACAGGTAGCAAGAGGTCACGTAGGCCTGCTCGGCGTCCCCTCACCCTGACGCACGTTTTGCCGCCAGCTTCTTCCGGGGTCGTGTCAGAGTGAGGGGGGCAGCTGCATATTGATAAAGAGCACCACCAATCAGCTCTAACCGGGGAAGGAAAGAAGAATCACGCTGGCCCTTGTTAGCGCATGATGCGTGCTCCCGCCTCTCAGATGATGTACTTCACGAACAACACTCAGTGACATGCAAGCAGATCTGCCTGTGTGTGAGCGTCTCAGGAAGTCTCGGAGGCCAGGAGTAATGGGCATGCGCATGGACAGCGAGCGCACAGCAGGGAGAAAAGGAGAATGCATGATTTCTAGATCAAATGCTGGTGGTAATAAATATACAGGTAACTGTCTTCCAATAAAAGGTGCATTTTCACAATAGCGGCAATTAATCTATGTGTTATAATATACTCATTTGTCTTGTGAATTTTTTAAGGTGACAGTGCAGAAAATTAATTAGGACTAATAAGTGAATGTATATAAAAGACCCATCATATTGTAAAGAAGTGATGAATCTATTATTACACAAACACCACTTATTAAAGTGACCGTGCACAAAAAACTAAGAAAGTGACAATAATAGTAAACAGAAAATGTTTATTAAAGTGGCAGAGAAAGAAAAGTGACAGTGCTGGATTTAACAAGAATCCCCCAAGAGTGACAAAAATATAAAACCTAAATTAACCTCCATAAAGTCAATATATATATATACTCAAGTTATAAAGTGTTATTGCTAATAATAAAAATTCATTTAAAACTAATACATAAATAAACAAATATATATATATATATATATATATATATATATATACCAGAAGAAAGGGGAAAATACTCGTAAATAAGGATAATTGGCCTAAATAAAGCCAGTGCAGATGCCACATAAGTGAAAAAATCCTGTTGGAAAATACAAGGCTGAAAACAGTCCTCATTTAAAAGAAAAAACATAGAAAATAGTCCAATCACATCCAAATGAAGCCTCCAGGCTTATAGAAACCAAGATTATATAGTGTTGAAGCTCTGCTCCCATCCAAAAAACACATGAAACATCTTGCTGGAAAAAAAACTCCATCCTGGGGTCAAAACAATGTCAGGGTAAGCTAGAATTAAAATAAAAAATGTTAAAATCAAGATAAAAACACATGAACATACATAACACACCTCAAACCCCACAATAGAACCAGATACCACCCACCCATTAAAAATATGCCCATTATAGAAATGCTGAATAACCCATGGTTTCATTGAGAACAGAAGGACTGAGGGTGCCTAAACAATAAATCCAATGGCATTCAAGTTGTGCCAGCACTTTGCCAATGTCACCCCCATGGAAATCCAAATCTAATTATTCTATAGCCTTAACTTGTAAACCTCGAGAATTGCATTTATGGTGCCTTTTGAAATGGCGTGGTAATGTTTTAAGTTGTTTTTCCTCTTGTTCTCTAACCCTGATTTTCAGTTCACCTGTGGTTAGTCCAACAAATACTTTTCCACATGGACATTCCGTATGGTAAATAACCGCCTTGGATGTACATGTAAAATGTTTCCGGATCTCGTACATTCGTGACCCATCAAAGTTCTTAAAATATTTGCTTTTAATGAGATTCCGGCATGCCTTACACAGGTCACAGTGAAAAAATCCCTGGGGATGAAGAACCACATATGCATTATTTACCAGGTTCATAATGACTATGGACCAAAAGGTCCTTGAAATTGGCAGAACATTTAGCCACACATTGTGGGGAATCAGGTGGAATTAGGTAGAATTTGTTTAAGTACAGGGTCCGTTAGCAAAACATTCCAATGTTTATGAATGATGTCCACAAGACTGTGCCATTGACCATTGTACGTTGAGATAAACCGTACTTATGTTTTATCATCATTATCAGCTGTTTTCGTTTCCCCTCCAAATCATCTTACGACTGTATCCCCTTTCCTCGAATTTCTGAGTTAGGTCAATACATTGTTTTTCAAAGGTTTTTTGATTCGAACATATTTTCTTAACTCTAAGAAATTGATCTATGGGAATACCATAAACAGTGCTCCTGGGATGGGTCGAATCCGCCATTAAATACAAATTTGTAGCAGTGAATTTTCTATAAATATCCGTATGTATGGTACCATCTGTTGAGACTTCAATCCATATGTCTAGGAATTCAATGCTCCTGCTGGATTTAAATGTAAGATTTACATTGAGGTCATTGGCATTCAATTTTTGCATGAGACACCCCAACTTGTTTGTAGTGACTTCCCAGATGAACGGGATGTCATCTATATATCTCACCCAGTTGTGAACTTTACCCATCTTCACGATATCATTCTCCAGAAAAATCTTCCTCTCTCAGGCACTAAGAAATAAATTTTATGACCTGGGAAATTTTTTTCACTTGTGACTTGTAGGATCGCTTCTTCCAAGAGGTGGTGCTATAGAGTTCAAGTCCTCTTCCTCTCTGAAGAAGCAATTTGCATAAGAAATTTCACAGAGAAACCGTGCACGACAAATAAGCCTCTTACAAGCCAGAGCTGGTATGTCACTCTCCACAAGGAGAATCTTAACCCCCTTAGACCCCAGTCCGGAGCCTCTCACCTAGCCAAATCAGATCTCATGCTTTGTACTGACGAGTTGCAAAGTCTTCTGAATACCTTGAGTGCTGTCTCTTGGCCTTCCGGTATCGCCACTTCGATGGCTTAAGCCGGTCGCTGCTTTTGGGAGATAGCCAGGAGGATTCGGGAAGGAGATCCTAGGACATGTGGACGATCTAGAAAAACCTCAGTGATGACTTCAGAGAACTTAGGATTGGTCATGCCCTCGGCAGCATCCCTACGGGGACTTGTGAATATTCACAAAGAAGCAGCAGAGGTACTTTCTCAACCAGGAGAAGGAACACCTGCTTTTGTGAAGTTACTAGAGGTAGGAACCAGGAAATCGGTAAATACAATTAAAGGTCCTAAACTCAGTGCTGACGAATTAGCTCAATATAAGAAGTATTGTGATCACTTTAGAGAACAAAAACAAGGAGCAGAGGGATGCTTAGCAGTATTCCGCACTATAACCCATGTATATGGGGTCATAGTAGGAGAGCAAATTCCAAAGAAAGACATACTCTTTCCTTGGGAATATATTTGTAATGTCAGGATATCAACCGACCAAATCTGGGTGACACATTTGATTGTTAAGAGTGCCCAATCTTCAGCATCAGTATTGGATTTTGGATGTTTGGCCCCTTTTTGGTATCGTGAAAACGGGTATGTGGAATTCGTCAAAACGACTCTTGAAAGAGGAATCTGGTGGGTGGATATTCTGAATAGGAGAGTTTGCTCAGAAGAGTCAGGTGAAATACGAGAAATACATTCTATTCTAGTATCTGCAGTGGGCCAACTTTTTGATTTCAACAATAGATTTATTAAAAGCTTAGTCCCACACATTGTAAGCAATGGACAGAAATGCTGTAGAACTCCTACCGAAATTGCCACACTTGCAAGTTCTACTAGCTCGAGATTCATCGGTTTCCATTCTGCATCTCACTGGGGTCATGTCATCAGAAACCTGCAAGAACCTTATGTACAACAAGTGAATGCAGTGGAGATCGAATACCAATCAAAAACAGTCGAAGATCCATGAAAAGAGAAGATCTCCCCAGACTTCCCTCCAAATTCAGAAAAACCGGGGAAAGTCGCTCGAGGAAAATTTAACCACAAACTCTAGGCCATTATCAGGAGAAAGCACTACATCATTTGAGAGTTTGGAAACAACTTAAATGGCCTGGGGGAGTATCATGGACCAGGAGGATCCCGCCTGTCAAGGCCTTGACACAAAAAATGATAGCTCACATACCCTCTGTAATCAATGAATTGAGTCACTTTCATCTGAACTAACAGAGACCAATCGACGTTTAGATGATCTTTATCAAAAACATCAAGTGCTCCATGATCATCTAGACAGAGCTTTTAGGAAAATTGTTGAACTTCAAGCACTTCTCGACAGTCAAATGGGAAAACAGATGGACTATTGAGGAGAATCCAAGATGTGGAAGGAATAGCAGTCCAAATACCACCAATAGTAGCCCCCAAAGATGCACCTATTGGAGAGCAATTATGGAGTAAAACTGAGTTTTACATAAACTGCCTCCCGAGATCAATTGGAGAAGCATATTTTGCAAAAGCAAAAAAGCTACATGCTGAGGGTAATGTTGATAAAATCGCTAAACTGCATCAGATTCTCCAAGGCATGATTGAGAAGTGAGCCTCTCGACAACCAGGTAAATGCCCACTGTACCATCCCTCACCACATCCCACAGGGACCACCCCTCGACCCCACCACCCCCATGAACAAAACTCCCTTGACAACACCAACAATCCTGTACCCAAAATTTATCCTATTAAAATTAAGGTTGAGAAAATTGTGAAAAAAAAATGGATTCAGGATTGACATCGCTGAAGATAAGAAGTTGCATTTTTCTCTGGGATATTTGGTCAACATGGTGTTTTATGATATCCTGAAGTTTCGGAAATCTGAGATAATATGCCTGCAGGAGTTCAGGAGGGAAGGCAGGTATGTGCTGGTGCCATCTTCTGTGGCTGCTTGCCTTGGTGATACCAAGTATGTGTTTCGATTTTTTTTATTGTTTTATTTTGATTGGGGCGAAAGGGGGTGATTTGAACTTTAATTTTTTTTATTTTTTAAACACTTTTTTTTAATTTTAGCTTGTTTCAATAGCCTCCATAGGAGGCTAAAAGCTGCCGTAGCGCGATCACCTCTGCTACATAGAACTGATGCTCAGATCACCTCTATGCAGCAGAATTACAGGCATGCTATGAGTGCCAACCCCAGGGTGGCGCTCATGGCAATCTGCCATCAACAACCATAGAGGTCTCGAGGAGACCTCTGGTTGTGATGGCAACACAGTGATGACCCCCGATCACATGATGGGGGTCATCTCTGCGCGTATTTCCGGACCAGCGTCCGGATGTGCATATAAATGCCTAAAAGGATTGTTACCCATCCCAGCTCACTTCATTGCACATAACCATAACATCTCGCAGCTGCGATACCAGGTTATTGACCATGTACCAATTGCAAGACGAGGGGGGAATAGAATCTTGAAGCTTAAGGAGAAAGAAGCCTATTGGATTCACACTCTTCAAACTTTAGAACCCAATGGCTTAAATAGAGAATATGAGCTGTTTTATTGATCTTTTTTTCCCCTTTTTTTTCCTACCCTATGGGAATTTCTAGGCTCTCTGATATACTACGATATATATATAATAAATTCCTTTAGTTTTATATAGATGGTTACTCATATTTATATTCATTTTCATATGTATTTATTTAGTGACTTCATTCTTTCATGTACATATTATATTTATATTTTGTTTTTTTCTCTTTTTTTCTTTTATAGACATAATCCGGTGGATCCTCACTGACTTTTTTGATATATCATTCTCCCTCAGGTTTGTGGGTACTGTCTCCTGACCTTTTTCCTGTTATCTTCTCTTTTTCCCTTCCTTTTGTCTATCTCTGGACTCATGGCCGATTCTTGCTCCCTCTTCCTAGTGGTTTAGACCATTACACTTCTATTTTCTCTCTCCCCTTTTCCCCCTTCGTTTCCATTTAGTTTGCGCTGTTGTTTTACCTAATCTGCGCTGCTGCCCCACTTCCGTCCAATCTTTGATTTCTGCGCTTGCGCGTCTCGGCGAGTCGGCGCGTGCGCAGGAGCCAGATTGGTTTTTTCTGCCCCTCTTCCGGGTTTCTCCCTTTCCGGTTGCGCGCGACTTTTTTCGTCATATATAGACGTCGGTCTTCAATAGGGACGCACACCTTCCACACGGCGGCTGTATCCTGGACCCCGCGCTCCATATTTATGAGGTAACATCTCCTATACACCACAGGGCAGCCTTTTGTTAGCGTTTGTTGCGCCTTCACTAAGGTCTTACTTTTTCTATACCTTTTGTTTTCTTTCAGTTCTCCTTCTTACTCCACCATACAGGTAAATAGGTGTACCCTCTTACTTTATCTTACTTTATAGGATTCCACTCGGATGTGTCATGCTGACTATGGTCAGGATCTGCTGTATAGATTGATCTATTTTTCTGGGCTATTCTGCCAGTGAGGTCACCATCTATTTTGAGTTGGGTATATGATATAATGGTACATAGTTTGGACCTATTGTTTATATACACACGGACTGTCTGCTGTAAGATTGTCTTAGACCAGTACATTTATATGATATGTTGTGTATCTATTTTCAGATTTATGATTATGTTATGTATATTAATTCTCTGTTATTATACCTTATAGATCTTTGCCTTGATAAAGGCCAATTGTGGCCGAAACGTTGGCTTTTTTGACTGTATGTCTGGTCTTCTATAAATAAACTTATAACCTGTGTCCTCGGATTGATCTTTTTGATATAAGTATACTGTTTTCCTGAGGACAATTAGTTTTTTGATCTACTTAATTTTGATCCCCTTGATCTTTTTCATATATATTTTTTTGGGGTATCATTACCGAGAGGATTATATTATGTCCTTGAATACATTTTCATTTAATCAATCTGAAGCGGAATCCATCATTTCGCAAGTTAATGTACCTGGCCAATTTCTCCATACACCCGTGGATCAGATCAAGACCCGGGATCTTGAAAAAGTACGTAGGAGGAAGACGGCCCTTCAACTTCATTATGTGACACTAGCCGAATATCACAAGGTACAACGTATACCAAGAGGCCTACGTGTCCCACTTAGACCTACGTTATTTTCAGAAAAAGATGATTTTTGTGAAAAATTTGAGGCCATTTTACACAAATGTTCTCTGGATCTGATTCTCCTTACGGTGGACTACCTTCACAAGGAAATTCCTATGATTGAAACTGAGATTAATAACATTGAACAACAACTTCGCAATACTTTGTCTCAAGATGAATTTAATAAAATTAAGACTCAGACAGATAAGACTATTAATGAATTTCAGTCTCAACTACAGGAGAGGAAAAGATTGAAGTTTGTCCGCGATACTGATGACTATCAACGTGGGGAAGTATATCGATGGATGAATAAGAATCCAGAATCCATGAATATGAGATTTTCGAAACGTTGGAACTCTCCCTTTTCGTCAGGTTCTGAGAGCGACAACTCCCGCTCCTCCTTTCGCCAATATGAGCAGAGACGGGGACGTAGTTCCAGATCAAGAGGCAGTAGACGGAATCCGGCAGAATCATCCACTACCACCAGGATGCAGACCCGGTCACAGGTACCTCATGATCAACTCGTTTATAATATTTCATCGTATATTTTGTCCCCTACGGAACATTCAGTTTTATAGAAGGGGCTTTCATTTTGTCCGACCCCTCCGTTCAATGACTTTATTTTGGATCAGGAACTGAATCGTTTTTATAGATCTCTTCGACTTAAGGTGCACTTCTCTAAATTCGACACACTTACACCTGTATCACAAATTTCTACTGTATCTAATGATAACGAGATATTAACTTTGAAGAAACTTAACCTTACTCTCCGTAGTTCTTTTTCTCCACCTAAGATATATCACCCTGTAGAAACGTTTATTTCCCTTATCCAGAAGGATGTTGATAAACAATTGAGCGATATTCAGCATAGTCTCTTTCATGTCAGTAGCAATATGACAAGAGCAGAGAAATTGGCTATTAACAAGAGCAGAGAAATTGGCTATTAATAGTTTGAGATCCAATAAAAAATTGATAATAAAACCGGCTGAGAAAGGCGGAGCAGTAGTGGTAATGGATAAGCAATACTACATAAGGGAAATCCGGTCTCAGCTTAGTGACTGTGATGTTTATCTCCCTATCTCTCATGACCCTACTTTCAAATTCACTAAAGAGATCCAGGCCTTATCACATCAGTTTTGTACATTAGGTGTGATTGACCATAAATTCGGAGAATTCCTGGTTAATACTCACCCGATTTGTCCTGTATTGTATACATTGCCTAAGATCCATAAGAATTTAACTAGTCCCCCGGGGAGACCGATCGTGGCCTCCACTGGATCACTCCTTTCACCTTTGGCAATTGTCCTTGAGAAGATTTTATCCCCATTAATGGTTCATATCCCTTCTTTTCTTCGTGACACATCCCATTTTTTGACTTACATTAGAGTTCTTGAAAGAGTACCCACCGACTGTTACCTAATAAGTTTAGACGTCAACAGTCTGTACACTAATATAGACAACGAAAAGGGTATTTTGGCGGTGGTGAACTTTCTAAATCATAACACACAATTTCACTGTGATCTTAAGGTTTTCTGCAGAACACTTTTGACATTTATTTTGACTAAAAAATTTTTCCTTTTTGAAGATGAATTTTTTCTTCAACGTAACGGTACCGCTATGGGTAGTAACGTAGCGCCTCCATACGCAAATATTTTTATGGCGGATTTCGAGTCTAATTTCGTCTATACCCATCCCCTCTTCCAACAGTATTGTTTACTTTGGAAGAGGTTTATAGACGATATTTTCCTTGTATGGTGTGGGGATATTGAATCTTTGATGTCTTTCTACCAATATATCAATCAGTGCGTTACTAAATTGACATTTACCATTCATTATGATCAAAAGTCAATTTCTTTTCTGGATACTCAAATTATAGTGAATGAGGATGGTTCACTAGCATCTGATTTGTATGTTAAACCGACTGATAAGAACAGTCTTTTGTTGTTTTCTAGTTGTCACCCCCACCATATCAAAAAGGCTCTTCCGTTGTCTCAATTCCAGAGGATTAACCGAATTGTGTCTGAAAGCTCTCAGCGGACTTTAAGATTAAAAGATATGGCCCTTAAATTCCAAAATTGGGGTTATCCTGATACTCTACTTAAACATTCATCGGAATTTTCAATTTCTAGGAGGGTCCGCGATGACACAAGGAGGATGGCCTTCGTTAGTACCCACCACCCATTTATGCGTCTATTTCACAGGATTATACACAAACATTGGCCTTTATTGGGCCTATCATATCCTGATATTCCAGAATTCCTTTCACCTCCATTGATGTGTCATAAGAAACCACCTAATTTACGTAACCTTTTGGTATCTGCTGATGTGGGTAGTTCTAGAAGGGAGATGAGACAAATTTCTTTGAGCGTGACTCGTAAGGGAACATATCCATGTTTGCACTGTCTACAATGCTCTAATATTAGCAAGGGAGACACATTCACTCATACTAGATAAGGGAAACGTTTCCCTATCCGTAACTACTACAACTGTGATTCGACATATGTTATCTATTTAATTAAGTGTCCTTGCGGTCTCGGATATGTTGGTGAGACCACTCAGCATATCCGGGACCGCATATCTCAGCACAAATCAACTATTCGTTGCAAAAGGATTATGTTACCCATCCCAGCTCACTTCATTGCACATAACCATAACATCTCGCAGCTGCGATACCAGGTTATTGACCATGTACCAATTGCAAGACGAGGGGGGAATAGAATCTTGAAGCTTAAGGAGAAAGAAGCCTATTGGATTCACACTCTTCAAATTTTAGAACCCAATGGCTTAAATAGAGGATATGAGCTGTTTTATTGATCTTTTTTTCCCCTTTTTTTTCCTACCCTATGGGAATTTCTAGGCTCTCTGATATACTACGATATATATATAATAAATTCCTTTAGTTTTATATAGATGGTTACTCATATTTATATTCATTTTCATATGTATTTATTTAGTGACTTCATTCTTTCATGTACAGTGGGGCAAAAAAGTATTTAGTCAGTCAGCAATAGTGCAAGTTCCACCACTTAAAAAGATGAGAGGCGTCTGTAATTTACATCATAGGTAGACCTCAACTATGGGAGACAAACTGAGAAAAAAAAATCCAGAAAATCACATTGTCTGTTTTTTTAACAATTTATTTGCATATTATGGTGGAAAATAAGTATTTGGTCAGAAACAAAATTTCATCTCAATACTTTGTAATATATCCTTTGTTGGCAATGACAGAGGTCAAACGTTTTCTGTAAGTCTTCACAAGGTTGCCACACACTGTTGTTGGTATGTTGGCCCATTCCTCTATGCAGATCTCCTCTAGAGCAGTGATATTTTTGGCTTTTCGCTTGGCAACACGGACTTTCAACTCCCTCCAAAGGTTTTCTATAGGGCTGAGATCTGGAGACTGGCTAGGCCACTCCAGGACCTTGAAATGCTTCTTACGAAGCCACTCCTTCATTGCCCTGGCGGTGTGCTTTGGATCATTGTCATGTTGAAAGACCCAGCCACGTTTCATCTTCAATGCCCTTGCTGATGGAAGGAGGTTTGCACTCAAAATCTCACGATACATGGCCCCATTCATTCTTTCATGTACCCGGATCAGTCGTCCTGGCCCCTTTGCAGAGAAACAGCCCCAAAGCATGATGTTTCCACCACCATGCTTTACAGTAGGTATGGTGTTTGATGGATGCAACTCAGTATTCTTTTTCCTCCAAACACGACAAGTTGTGTTTCTACCAAACAGTTCCAGTTTGGTTTCATCAGACCATAGGACATTCTCCCAAAACTCCTCTGGATCATCCAAATGCTCTCTAGCAAACTTCAGACGGGCCCGGACATGTACTGGCTTAAGCAGTGGGACACGTCTGGCACTGCAGGATCTGAGTCCATGGTGGCGTAGTGTGTTACTTATGGTAGGCCTTGTTACATTGGTCCCAGCTCTCTGCAGTTCATTCACTAGGTCCCCCCGCGTGGTTCTGGGATTTTTGCTCACCGTTCTTGTGATCATTCTGACCCCACGGGGTGGGATTTTGCGTGGAGCCCCAGATCGAGGGAGATTATCAGTGGTCTTGTATGTCTTCTATTTTCTAATTATTGCTCCCACTGTTGATTTCTTCACTCCAAGCTGGTTGGCTATTGCAGATTCAGTCTTCCCAGCCTGGTGCAGGGCTACAATTTTGTTTCTGGTGTCCTTTGACAGCTCTTTGGTCTTCACCATAGTGGAGTTTGGAGTCAGACTGTTTGAGGGTGTGCACAGGTGTCTTTTTATACTGATAACAAGTTTAAACAGGTGCCATTACTACAGGTAATGAGTGGAGGAAAGAGGAGACTCTTAAAGAAGAAGTTACAGGTCTGTGAGAGCCAGAAATCTTGATTGTTTGTTTCTGACCAAATACTTATTTTCCACCATAATATGCAAATAAATTGTTAAAAAAACAGACAATGTGATTTTCTGGATTTTTTTTTCTCAGTTTGTCTCCCATAGTTGAGGTCTACCTATGATGTAAATTACAGAAGCCTCTCATCTTTTTAAGTGGTGGAACTTGCACTATTGCTGACTGACTAAATACTTTTTTGCCCCACTGTACATATTATATTTATATTTTGTTTTTTTCTCTTTTTTTCTTTTATAGACATAATCCGGTGGATCCTCACTGACTTTTTTGATATATCATTCTCCCTCAGGTTTGTGGGTACTGTCTCCTGACCTTTTTCCTGTTATCTTCTCTTTTTCCCTTCCTTTTGTCTATCTCTGGACTCATGGCCGATTCTTGCTCCCTCTTCCTAGTGGTTTAGACCATTACACTTCTATTTTCTCTCTCCCCTTTTTCCCCTTCGTTTCCATTTAGTTTGCGCTGTTGTTTTACCTAATCTGCGCTGCTGCCCCACTTCCGTCCAATCTTTGATTTCTGCGCTTGCGCGTCTCGGCGCGTGCGCAGTAGCCCGATTGTTTTTTTCTGCCCCTCTTCCGGGTTTCTCCCTTTCCGATTGCGCGCGACTTTTTTCGTCATATATAGACTTCGGTCTTCAATAGGGACGCACACCTTCCACACGGCGGCTGTATCCTGGACCCCGCGCTCCATATTTATGAGGTAACATCTCCTGTACACCACAGGGCGGCCTTTTGTTAGCGTTTGTTGCTCCTTCACTAAGGTCTTACTTTTTCTATACCTTTTGTTTTCTTTCAGTTCTCCTTCTTACTCCACCATACAGGTAAATAGGTGTACCCTCTTACTTTATCTTACTTTATAGGATTCCACTCGGATGTGTCATGCTGACTATGGTCAGGATCTGCTGTATAGATTGATCTATTTTTCTGGGCTATTCTGCCAGTGAGGTCACCATCTATTTTGAGTTGGGTATATGATATAATGGTACATACTTTGGACCTATTGTTTATATACACACGGACTGTCTGCTGTAAGATTGTCTTAGACCAGTACATTTATATGATATGTTGTGTACCTATTTTCAGATTTATGATTATGTTATGTATATTAATTCTCTGTTATTATACCTTATAGATCTTTGCCTTGATAAAGGCCAATTGTGGCCGAAACGTTGGCTTTTTTGACTGTATGTCTGGTTTTCTATAAATAAACTTATAACCTGTGTCCTCGGATTGATCTTTTTGATTTAAATGCCTACTGTCAGAGTCCAAGGGGTATCGTTTCTCCTTATGGAGAGTGACATACCATCTCTGGCTTGTCAAGGTAAGGAGGCTTATTTGCCGTACAATGCTCCTCTGGGAAATACAATATGCAAATTGCCTCTTCTGAGAAAAAGAGGACTTAAACTCTATAGTGCCACCTGTTGGAAGTAGCGATCCTACAAGTCACAATCAACTCTTTAATGAGTCATGCAATATGACTGAGGATAAAAGCAAAATTAGTATCTCAATTCGCAGACACGGTGTTTCGGGCTGTTGGCCCTCGTCAGTGCGAAGCATGAGAACTAATTTGGCTAGGTGAGAGGCTCTGGACTGGGGTCTAAGGGGTGTAAAGGCACAGATGATTGGCCTCGGGGAGACCAAAACATCCAACACCGCGGAGACACCATCACGTGTTTCTCAACGCAGTGATTCCAGAACACTGCCCCCATCCCTTATGGGAAATATGCAGATGCATGTAAAGAAGCTGCGGAGACACCATCACGTGTTTCTCGACGCAAGCAGTGAATAGCCAGGCCTTTCCCCGGGAAGGAACAACCACGGGAAGGGCAGCATCCTATGAAGGAAAGCCACCTATGCCAAGCATGGTATCCATCCACAGACAGCTGTTTCGGGGTTTTTACCCCTCATCAGTGTGGAGTAGGAATCTGGCTATTAGGAGCAGTGCCTAGTAAAAAGGCTGTAAAGGCACAGATGATTGGCCTCGGGGAGACCAAAGCATCCAACACCGCGGAGACACCATCACGTGTTTCTCAACGCAGTGAATCCAGAACACTGCCCCCATCCCTCGTCAGTGCGAAGCATGAGAACTAATTTGGCTAGGTGAGAGGCTCTGGACTGGGGTCTAAGGGGTATTGTTTCTCCTTATGGAGAGTGACATACCATCTCTGGCTTGTCAAGGTAAGGAGGCTTATTTGTCGTACAATGTTCCTCTGGGAAATACAATATGCAAATTGCCTCTTCTGAGAAAAAGAGGACTTAAACTCTATAGCGCCACCTGTTGGAAGTAGCGATCCTACAAGTCACAATCAACTCTTTAACGAGTCATGCAATATGACTTAGGATAAAAGCCAAATTAGTATCTCAATTCGCAGACACGGTGTTTCGGACTGTTGGCCCTCGTCAGTGCGAAGCATGAGAACTAATTTGGCTAGGTGAGAGGCTCTGGACTGGGGTCTAAGGGGTATCGTTTCTCCTTATGGAGAGTGACATACCATCTCTGGCTTGTCAAGGTAAGGAGGCTTATTTGCCGTACAATGCTCCTAACTATAGAGTTTAAGTCCTCAGCGTCTAGTGGTTGTAGGAGGAGGTACACTATATATGACGACGTTTTCCTCCAAACTGTCCTTCAAGGGGACAATTACCATGGGCCCATCCACTCTTACAGTAGAGCTTTGCGTGGATTCTGGGGCGGAGGGCAATTTTATGTCATCTGCCTTCGCCCAGCAACACACAATAACCCGGGTGATGCTCGCAAAACCTGTGACAGTACGAGTGGTAAATGGGTCGACACTGCCCTCACAGATAACACACCAAACCATCCCATTTACCTTATCCATGTCTCCATCTCATCAGGAGATTATCTCCCTGCTAGTCATTCCCGAGGGAATTGATGAGGTACTGTTGGGGATACCATGGCTACGCTACCACGCTCCTCACATAGAGTGGTCCTCAGTGTTAGGGTTGGCGGAACACACCGAATATATATTTATTAGAAGAAGTTGGTGCATTCGCAACGCGGGATCCACCGTGCAGGAAAGCACCTGCAGCTAGATATGGCGATACAATATAGTAGTATAAACAGACTCTGTTACTTCACAGAGTCTGTTAGCAAAGATAACGCTGTGCCCTATTTGGCTCACAGAGGCACACAGCTACTTAGTAGAGCAGATGGTGGTCATGCAGTCAAATGCAAACATGAAACTCCTCGCCGGAGGTGCCAGCATTCTAGGGGCTTATTTCAGTCGGGTCCCAGAATACACACACACGAAACTCCTCGCCGGAGGTGCCAGCATTCTAGGGACTTATTTCAGCCGGGTCCCTTACTGCATACAAACATGACCACACTGGCGCTGAGCTCATACATAAATTGATACTAGCGCATGGCCGTGCGGTCATGCGCACCTCTTATAGCTGCAGCACGTACAGGACCTTCCTAGAAGGACCAATGAGAGGCTGCCACAGACATTGAACACCTTCAGGACCTTCCTAGAGGACCAATAGGATTTGCTGCAGTGCCTGAGCATGTGACCCTTGATCTCCAATGAGAGATCTTACTCTGGGCATGCTCAGAAGGGGAAAAGTAGGACGTAGGACTTAGTCCAAAGACGTCTGCTTGCTGCTGACCAGTACTGGCTACAATGGCAGAAGCTGGAAGGACAGAAGTAACCCTTCGCACAGTGTCAGACTGAGCATGACGCTGGGACCAACGCCTCCGCTGAGCAGGCTCCACTGCGGCAGAAGAAGAATGGGAGGCCGCAGCGGAGATGGCTCGAGACTCCCCCTGTGCAGAGGCAGGAACTCGACCCCTAACATTACTCCCCCCCGGCCCCCCCGTCCCTGGACCTCGCCACGCTCGAAGGCAGCAATGAGCTGTGGAGCCCGAATATTCTCAGCAGGCTCCCAGGACCTGTCCTCAGGACCATAACCCTTCCAGTCCACCAAATAAATTTTTTTGCCACGTACCACCTTGCACCCCAAAATAGCATTCACCTCATAATCGTCCGTAGACGAACCCGATGTCCCGGCAGATGACTCGGAAAACCGGGACATGTATACGGGCTTCAAGAGGGACACATGAAAGGTGTCGGTGATACCCAGACGTGGCAGAAGGGCCAGACGGTACAGCACAGGGTTAACCTGTTCTAGGACCTTGAAAGGGCCCAAGTAGTGAGGAGCAACTTAGTGGACTCAGCTGATGTTACGGGCCGAGAGCCACACTAAGTCACCAGGAGTAAATGTCAGAGCGGGGCGCCGATGTGCATCGGCGGAGGACCTCATCCTCTCCTTGGAGGCCCGAATGGCATCCTGAGTGCGGTCCCAAATGTCCCAAGCCTCCACAGCCCAGTCTGCCACCCTGGAGTCGGCGGAAGACACGGGCATAGGCACAGGTACCCGCGGATGCTGACCATAGTTTAGGAGGAATGGGGTCTGTCCGGTGGAGTCGGCTACGGCGTTATTCAGCGCAAACTCCGCCCACGGTAGCAAAGATGCCCAGTCATCCTGCCTAGCTGAGACAAAATGTCGAAGATATGTTACCAAGGTCTGGTTAGCCCTCTCTACCAACCCATTCGTCTCGGGATGATAAGCTGTGGGGAGATTCATCTCAATGCTGAGTAGACGACAAAGCTC
Source organism: Ranitomeya imitator (assembly GCF_032444005.1). NCBI lineage: Eukaryota > Metazoa > Chordata > Amphibia > Anura > Dendrobatidae > Ranitomeya > Ranitomeya imitator. The sequence goes on from NC_091286.1 coordinate 64,511,237, forward strand.
TCTCCAGAATCGAGACGCAAACTGGGGACCCCGGTCACTGACAATTTTGTCCGGCATACCATGTAGGCGAAATATGTGTTTGATAAACAATGCCGCCAGAGCCCGTGCAGAAGGCAACCGTGAAAGAGGCACCAAGTGAACCATTTTGGAAAAATGGTCAGTGATAACCCAAATAATGGTGCAGCTACTAGACTTGGGTAAGCCCAACACAAAATCCATCCCGACCATCTCCCAGGGTCTGTCTGCCACTGGCAGGGGATGAAGCAACCCAGCTGGCCGTTGACGAGGAGACTTGTTCCTGGCGCAAAAGACACATGCCCGTACATAGTCTGCAACATCACGGGCCATATGCGGCCACCAATATGTCCTCGCCAGTAGCTCAGATGTCCTTTTAGTCCCAAAATGTCCACCCACCCTAGACGAGTGAGCCCAAGAGAGAACCTCAAACTGGATGGTACAAAAGTCTTGCCCGGAGGCACAGACTAGCGAAACCGGGGCCACAGTTCTCAGGCTCTCGGAAGGGACAATAAGCCAAGGCTCCTCTTCCTCCTCAGATGATACAACGGAGCGAGAGAGAGCATCGGCATGAATGTTCTTCTCCCCGGAAAGAAAATGGAGGGTGAAATGGAACTGAGAGAAGAACAAGGACTATCTGGCCTAGTGAGAATTTAGCCGCTGGGCGATCTGTAAATAAACCAAACTCTTGTGGTCAGTGAATACTTGGAAGGGAAAACGAGCCCCCTCCAAGAGATGTCTCCACTCTGAGAAGGCTAACTTCATTGCTAGCAACTCCCTGTCCCCAATGGAATAATTCCTCTCCGCTGGTGTGAAGGTTTTGGAAAGGAAGAAGCAAGGATGCTTCCGACCTTGAGCATCCTTTTGGAAAAGGACTGCTCCAGCACCAACGGAAGAGGCATCCACCTCCATTATACACGGCTTATCTACATCGGGGCGATGTAGAATGGGAGCGCTAGCAAAATGAGATTTAACAGAAGTGAAAACCTTGGAGACCTCCATGGACCACAATTTGGTATTTGCTCCCTTCTTGTTGAGGGCTACCAATGGAGCTAACAAAGTTGAGAAATGAGGAATGAACTGGCGATAGTTAATGTACCCCATAAAGCGCTGCACCGCTTTAAGGGAGTGGGGTTCTTGCCAGTCCATCACAGCCTGTAGTTTGGCAGGATCCATAGCCAATCCTTGGGCGGAGATGATATAGCCCAGGAAAGGTAAAGCCTCCTGCTCAAACACACATTTCTCCAACTTGGGGTAGAGGGAGTTAGTTCGTAAGATGTCGAAGACTCTGCAAACATCTCTCCGGTGGGAGTCAATATCTGGAGAGTAGATGAGAATATCATCCAGATAGACTACGACCGAGGTGGATAGCATATCTCGGAAGATATCGTTTACAAAGTCTTGGAAAACGGCTGGGGCATTACAGAGCCCAAAGGGCATCACTAGATATTCATAGTGCCCATCCCTGGTGTTAAAAGCAGTCTTCCATTCGTCCCCCTCACGGATGCGAATCAGGTTGTAAGCACCCGGCAGATCTAGTTTAGTAAACACCCTTGCTCCCCGAAGCCTATCAAAGAGCTCAGATATCAGGGGCAGAGGATACTTATTCTTAACGGTGATGGCATTAAGACCCCTGTAATCTATGCATGGACGTAGTTCCCCGTTCTTCTTCTGCACGAAGAAGAACCCAGCCCCTGCAGGTGGCACTGACTTCCTAATGAATCCTCTTGCCAGATTTTCCTGGATGTACTGTGCCACTGCCTCCGTCTCCGGGAGAGATAATGGATAAACTCGACCCTGGGGAGGCTCAGCACCAGGCAAGAGGTCAATAGGACAGTCATAGGGGCGGTGAGGTGGAAGGGTCTCCGCAGCTCTTTTGGAGAACACGTCCGCATAGGGCCAATATTGCTTGGGGAGAGAGGATAGATCTGCAGGTACCTCAGTAGTAGCAACCTGAACACATTCTGTCTTACATCTACCCCCACAAGATTCACCCCATCCCAAAATTCTGCCTGTGGACCACTCAATATGAGGAGAGTGGTACCGTAGCCACGGTATCCCTAACAGGACCTCATCAATTCCCTCAGGAATGAGGAGCAGAGATATAATTTCCTGATGAGAAGGCGACATGGACAGAGAAAAAGGGATGGTCTGGTGTGTTATCTGTGAGGGCAGTGTCGACCCATTTACCACTCGTACAGTTACTGGTTGAGCTAACATTACCAGGGGAATTGCGTGACGTTGGGCGAAGACAGAAGACATAAAATTGCCCTCTGCCCCAGAATCCACGCAGAGCTCTACTGAGTGGGTAAATGAGCCTATAGTAATTGTCCCCTTAAAGGACAATTTGGAGGCAAACGTCACCGTGTCAAGTGTACCTCCACCTACTACCAATAGACGCTGACGTTCCCTCGACCGCTGAGGTCATCTGGTGGCAAGATGTCCTGACTACTGGCAAACATGACAAACCTGGAGTGCACGAGCGGTCTGGGACTAAGATCCCACTCGTGACCCTACCATGGCCTCATGTGACTCAGGGACCAGGACTGGAGATTCCAAAGGTTTGGCAAAGGTGGGAACCCGCCGAAACCTTTGCCTACACTGGGCTTGCTCTAACCTCCGCTCGTGAAAATAGAGGTCAATACAAGTGGATAAAGTTATTAACTCCTCCAGTGTGGCGGGAATCTCCCTAGTGGAGAGAGCGTCCTTCACGTGGTCAGCCAGCCCCCTCCAAAATATCAGAATAAGGCCTGTATCCGCCCACTCCAGCTCAGATGCTAGGGTGCACAAGTGGACGGCAAAATGGCTGACCAAGGACGAGCCCTGAGTCAATGCCAACAGCTGGAGCGCAGTATCATGGGTGACACGAGGTCCTAAAAAGACCTGTTTCAGAGTGCTCAGGAACAACGGAGCACTCTGCACCACATGATCGCCACGCTCCCACAGCGGCGTAGCCCACTCCAACGCCCTGTTCGACAGGAGAGACACAATAAATCCCACCTTAGCCCGCTCTGTGGGGAAACGTGCGGCCAGAAGCTCGAGATGTATAGAGCACTGGCTCACGAAACCCCTACAAGATTTACTATCACTAGAAAATTTTTCTGGCAGCGGGAGGCGAGATAGAGTCGGAACAGGGGTGGGAGTGGATATGGTTGCTAGCAGCCTGAACAGCAAATGCGGTTACATCCACAGCTGAGGTTGTGCGCTCAATAGCCGCCATCCTACCCTCCAGCTGCTGGATGTACCGCATAGATTGCTGTGTGTTTGCCATGACTAGCCAGACCCTGGCGCTAGTATACTGTTAGGGTTGGCAGAAAGCACCGAATATATATTTATTAGAAGTTGGTGCGTTCGCAACCCGGGATCCAACGTGCTGGAAAGCACCTGCAGCTAGATATGGCGGTACAATATAGAAGTATAAACAGAATCTGTTACTTCACAGAGTCTGTTAGCAAAGATAACGCTGTGCCCTGTTTGGCTCACAGAGGCACACAGCTACTTAGTAAAGCAGATGGTGGTCTAGCAGTCAAATGCAAACATGAAACTCTGAAACTCCTCCCCGGAGGTGCCAGCATTCTAGGGGCTTATTTCAGCCGGGTCCCTGACTGCTTACAAACATGACCACACTGGCGCTGAGCTCATACATAAATTGATACTAGCGCATGGCCGTGCGGCCATGCGCACCTTTTATGGCTGCAGCACGTACAGGACCTTCCTAGAAGGACAAATGAGAGGCTGCCACAGACGTTGAACACCTTCAGGACCTTCCTAGAGGACCAATAGGATTTGCTGCGGTACCTGAGCATGTGACCCTTGATCTCCAATGAGAGATCTTACCCTGGGCATGCTCAGAAGGGGAAAAGTAGGACTTAGTCCCAAAGACGTCTGCTCGCTGCTGACCAGTACTGGCTACAATGGCAGAAGCTGGAAGGACAGCAGTAACCCTTTGCACAGTGTCAGACTGAGCATGGCGCTGGGACAGACGCCTCCGCTGAGCAGGCTCTACTGCGGCAGGAGAAGAATGGGAGACCGCAGCGGAGATGGCTCGAGATTCCCCCTGTGCAGAGGCAGGAACTTGACCCCTAACACTCAGGGAGAATTCTGGGATGGAGTGAATCTTGTGAGGGTAGATGTCTGATGGAGTGCGTTCAGGTTGTTACAACTGAAGTACCAGCAGATCTTTCCTCTCACTTCAATTACTATTGGCCATATGCGGACGTGTTCTCCAAGAGGGCTGCAGAGACCCTTCAGCCTCACTGCCCCTATGACTGTCCCATTGACCTCTTGCCTGGTGTTGAGCCTCCCCGGGGTCGAGTCTTCCCGTTATCTCTCCTGGAGACGGAAGCAATGTCTCAGTACATTCAGGAGAATCTGGCAAGATGATTCATTAGGAAGTCAGTGTCACCTGCAGGGGTGGGGTTCTTCTTTGTGCAGAAGAAGAATGGAGGATTACGTCTATGCATATATTACAGGGGTCTTAACGCCATCACCGTTAAGAATAAATACCCTCTGCCCCTGATATCTGAGCTCTTTGATAGGTTGTTGGGAGCGATGGTATTGAATAAGCTGGATCTGCGTGGTGCTTACCACCTGATTCGCATCCGTGAGGGGGACGAATGGAAGACGGCTTTTAACACCAGGGATGGGCACTATGAATACCTGGTGATGCCATTCGGGCTTTGTAATGCCCCAGCCGTTTTCCAAGACTTTGCAAACGATATCTACCGGGATATGCTCTCCACCTCGGTTGTAGTCTATCTGGATGATATTCTCATCTACTCTCCAGATATAGACTCCCACCGAAGAGATGTTTGCAAAGTCTTCAACCTCCTACGGGCAAACTCCCTCTATGCCAAGTTGGAGAAGTGTGTGTTTGGGCAGGAGTCTTTGCCTTTCCTGGACTATATCATCTCTGTCCAAGGAATGGCTAAGGATCCTGCCAAGCTACAGGCTGTGATGGACTGGCAAGAACCCCATTCTCTCAAAGCGATGCAGCCCTTTATGGGGCTCATCAACTATTATCGCCAGTTCATTCCCCACTTCTGAACTTTGGTAGCTCCCCTGGTTGCCCTCACCAAGAAGGGAGCTAATCCCAAATTATGGTCGGAAGAGGTCTCCAAGGCCTTCCTCTCAATCAAGTCACACTTCGCTGGCACTCCTATTTTACATCGCCCCGATGTTGATAAACCATTTATCATGGAGGTGGATGCCTCTTCCGTCGGAGCTGGAGCAGTCCTCTTCCAGAAAGATGCTCAAGGTCGGAAGCATCCTTGCTTCTTTTTCTCCAAGACCTTCACACCGGCAGAGAGGAATTATTCCATCGGGGACAGGGAGCTGCTAGCCATGAAGTTGGCCTTTTGGAGTAGAGACATCTTCTGGAGGGGGCTCGCTACCCGTTTCAAGTATTCACCGACCACAAAAATTTGGTGTATTTACAAACAGCCCAGCGGCTAAACTCTCGCCAGGCCAGATGGTCCCTGTTCTTCTCTCGATTCCACTTTACCCTCCATTTTCTCTCTGGGGAGAACACTCGGGCTGATGCTCTTTCGCTCCTTTGTGTCATCAGAGGAGGAGGAGCCTCGGCTTGTTACCCCTTCAGAGAGCCTGAGAACGGTGGCTTCGCTAGAGTCTGTGCCCCCAGGCAAGACTTTTGTACCATCTAATTTGCGACCAGAGTTTCTCTCTTGTGTTCACTCGTCCAGGGTTGGAGAACATTTTGGGACCAAGAGGACATTTGAGCTTCTGGCGTACTGGTGGCCACATGACTTTGGGGACTATATTCGGGCATGTGTCTCCTGCGCCAAGAATCGGTCTCCTCAGCAATGGCCTGCTGGGTTACTTTACCCCCTGCCGGTGGTAGACAGGCCCTGGGAGATGGTCGGGATGGACTTCGTGGTGGGCTTACCCAAGACTCGTAGCTGCATCGTTATCTGGGTAGTCACGACCCATTTTTCTAAAATGGTGAACTTCGTGCCGCTTCCACAGTTACTTTCTGCATGGGCCTTGGCGCTGTTCATTAAACATGTTTTCCGCCTACATGGTATGCCAGACAAAATTGTCAGTGACCGGGGTCCCCAGTTTGCATCTCTCTTTTGGAGAGAGCTGTCGTTTACTCAGCATTGAAATAATCTCTCTTCTGCGTACCACCCCGAGATGAATGGGTTAGTAGAGAGGACCAACCAGACTCTGTTCACATACCTGCAACATTTTGTCTCCGCCAGGCAGGATGACTGGGCATCCTTGTTACCGTGGGCGGAGCTTCCATTGAACAACGCCGTAGCCGACTCCACCGGGCAGACCCCATTCCTCCTTAACTACTGCCAGCATCCGCGTGTCACTGTGCCCATGCCCGTATCATCCATCGAATCTAGGGTGGCAGACTGGGCGGTGGAGGCACTTGACAATTGGGGCCACACACAGGATGCCATCCAGGCCTCCAAGGAGAGATAGGGTTTCCGACGATGCACAACAGCACCATGCTCAGACCTTTGCTCCTGGCGACATAGTGTAGCTCTCTGCCCGTAACATCAGGCTGCAAGTTGAGTCCACTAAGTTTGCGCCTTGCTAAATAGGCACTTTCATGATCCTGGAACAAGTCAACCCTGTGTTCTATCGGTTGGCCCTTCCTCCACGCCTAGGTATCACCAACACCTTTCATGTGTCCCCCCTAAAACCTGTTCATGTGTCCCCCTTAAAACCCGTTCACATGTCCCGGTTTTCCGAATCCTTAGGTCCTGTAGCAGCTCCTATTGAACCATTAGGAGGTTCTTGAGAGCTACAGCTATAAGAGGTTTGCATGGCCGCATGGCCATGCGCTAGTATAAACTTGATAACGTGTGTGTGTAGATGAATGTCTGTCGGTGGATGAAAGCTCCTTAATCAATCCCATTTCTTGTGTTGATGACTGCTCATGAATGGTGGAAGCTACCTAGCGCCCAACAGTGCTACCTGCACACTTAGCACACGTTTCTGCGCCTAATCGCAGTGCCTGCCTGTACGGCACTGTGCGCAATCAGCGCACTTTCCTGACAGCTGGTCAGTGTAGGGTGGGAATTCCTGCTTGGACTCAGCATCTGACTCAGGGAGTCCTCAGGCGCGAGCTCAAAAGCCTCCGAGGGTCAGAGCGAGTCCAATCACCAGTTTAGTGGGGGTGATTCATAGGGATCCCACTAGTGTCTTTTAGCTGCACCCTGTGACTGCTAACAGGGCGCAGCGTATTTACGGCGACTCTGTGAAGCAACAGAATTCGCTTCTATTCACACTGGGTGAGGTCTAACCCATGTGTGAGCAAGCGTCCATCCGCCATTACTCAGCAGCAGGTGTCATTTCTGCACGGTAGACCCCGGACTGTGAACTCACCTCATATTCTCTAATATTTTTATTTGGTGCGTTCCGCCAGTCCTAACACCTACTTATTAACTCTGTCTCCTGCAATGTCTCTTGTTTAACTGCCACTAGATCACCAGGGTGAACGTGCTTTGTACTGTTTTAGGCCGGTGAATTTTGGGCAAGGGGCTTGCTATGGAAATAGTCTATTTGTAAAAAAGGTAACCCCACTGGGGAATTGTTTGGCAGATCATGCACTGCATTACAAGTCTCAGAGACACACACCACTACATTGGGCCTAGTTCTTAACTCTGTCTCCTGCAATGTGTCTTTTAACTGCCACTAAATCACCAGGGTGAACGTGCTCTGTACAGTGCATTTTGGGCAAAGGTAGTGATGGCACTCTTTTATTTGTAAAAAAAGGGACAACAGATTGGGGAATCGGGCATGACATTCCTTTGGGCCTACCTCTTAACTCTGTCTCCTGCAATGTGTCCTTTAACTGCCACTAGATCACCAGGGTGAACGTGCTTTGTACTGTTATAGGCTGGTGAAGTTTGGGCAAGGGGGGCTGTGATGGCACTAGTATATTTTTGAAAAAGGTACCCCACATTAGTGAAACTACATCCTTGTTGGCAAACACTTCATACCATTTGTGTACCTTAAAGAGCTCACTTGAAAAGCTCCTTCTAAGCCTCCATATGTTTGCTGTTTGTCATTGTAAAACATTAAGGTTTACTGAAACTATGCCTGTGGTGGTTTGATCTAAATCCCTGTAGCTTTTATTTTGTAGGGGTTTATGGCCCCTCGTCTGATGACTCCATGATATCTCAATTTCATCCAACCTTGAAAAGTGGCCACTTGAAGGTGTGGCTGAAACTAGAGTTACTACATAAGACCAGAGAAACATGACTAAGACAGATGCCAAAACTGGGGTACCTGTACAGTGTGCTGATACCTGCATAATTGGGGATGCACATGCAGTGTAGGTAATCTCCCAGGGGTTCTCTGTCTTGGTGTTGCTTCTCTGATATTCCAGACGGATGATGTTTAACCCCTTCACCCCAAAGCCTGTTTTCACCTAAGTGACAGGGCCAATTTTTACAATTCTGACCACTGTCACTTTATGAGGTCATAACTCTGAAACGCTTCAACGGATCCCGGTGATTCTGACACTGTTTTCTCGTGACATATTGTACTTCATGATAGTGGTAAAACTTCTTCGATATGACTTGCATTTATTTGTGAAAAAAACAAAAATTTGTCGGAAATTATGAAAATTTAGCAATTTTCAAACTCTTAGTTTTTATGCCCTTAAATTAGAGAGTTATATCACATAATATAGTTAATAAACAACATTTCCCACATGTCTGCTTTACATCAGCACAATTTTGGAAACATATTTTTTTTTTGTTAGGACGTTATAAGGGTTAAAAGTTGACCAGCGATTTCTCATTTTTGCAACAAAATTTGCAAAACCATTTTTTTACGGACCACCTCACACTTGAAGTGACTTTGAGGGGTCTATATGACAGAAAATGCCCAAAAGTGACACCATTCTAAAAACTGCACCCCTCAAGGTACTCAAAACCACATTCAAAAAGTTTATTAACCCTTCAGGTGCTTCACAGGAATTTTTTGAATGTTTAAAAAAATTGAACATTTAACTTTTTTATCACAAAATTTTTACTTCAGGTCCAATTTGTTTCATTTTACCAAGGGTAACAGGAGAAATTGGACCACAAAAGTCGTTGTACAATTTGTCCTGAGTACGCCGATACCCCATATGTGGGGGTAAACCACTGTTTGGGCACATGGCAGAGCTCGGAAGGGAAGGAGCGCCATTTGACTTTTCAATGCAAGATTTGCTGGAATTGAGATCGGAGCCCATGTCACGATTGGAGAGCCCCTGATGTGCCTAAACAGTGGAAACCCCCACAAGTGACACCATTTTGGAAAGTAGACCCCCTAAGGAACTAATCTGGATGTGTGGTGAGCACTTTGAACCTCCAAGTGCTTCACAGAAGTTTATAATGTAGAGCCGTAAAAAAAAATTTATATTAATTTTCACAAAAAATGATCTTTTTGCCCCAATTTTTTTATTTTCCCAAGGGTAAAAGGATAAATTGGACCCCAAAAGTTGTTGTGCAATTTGTCCTGAGTACGTCGATACTTCATATATGGGGATAAACCACTGTTTGAGCGCATGGCAGAGCTCGGAAGGGAAGGAGTGCCATTTGACTTTTCAATGCAAAATTGGCTGGAATTGAGATCGGACGCCATGTCGCATTTGGAGAGCCCCTGACGTGCCTTAACAGTGGAAACCCCCCACAAGTGACACCATTTTGGAAAGAAGACCCCCTAAGGAACTTATCTAGATGTGTGGTGAGCACTTTTAACCCCCAATTGTTTCACTAAAGTTTAGAATGTAGCATTGTGAAAATTAAAAAATCATTTTTTCTTTCCACAAAATGATGTTTTAGCCCGCAATTTTTTTTTCCCCAAGGGTAACAGGAGAAATTGGACCACAAATGTTATTGTCCAATTTGTCCTGAGTACGCTGATACCCCACATGTGGGGGGGGAACCACCGATTGAGTGCATGGCAGAGCTCGGAAGGGAAGGAGCACCGTTTGAAATGCAGACTTAGATGGGATGGACTGCAGGTGTCATGTTGCATTTGCAGAGCCCCTGATGTACCTAAACAGTAGAAACCCCCCACAAGTGACCCCATATTGGAAACTAGACCCCCAAAGGAACTTATCTAGATGTGTTGTGAGAGCTTTGAACCAACAAGTGTTTCACTACAGTTTATAACGCAGAGCCGTGAAAATAAAAAATATTTTTTTTCCCACGAAAATGATATTTTATCCCCTATGTTTTTATTTTCCCAAGGGTAACAGGACAAATTGGACCCCAAAAGTTGTTGTCCAACTTGTCCTGAGAACGCTGATACCCCAAATGTTGGGGGGAACCACTGTTTGGGTGCACGGCAGAGCTCGAAAGGGAAGGAGCGCCATTTGAAATGCAGACTTAGATGGATTGGTCTGCAGGCGTCATGTTGCATTTGCAGAGTCCCTGATGTACCTAAACAGTAGAAACCCCCCACAAGTGACCCCATACTGGAAACTAGACCCCCAAAGGAACTTATCTAGATGTGTTGTGAGAGCTTTGAACCAACAAGTGTTTCACTACAGTTTATAACGCAGAGCCGTGAAAATAAAAAATATTTTTTTTTCCACGAAAATATTTTATCCCCTATGTTTTTATTTTCCCAAGGGTAACAGGACAAATTGGACCCCAAAAGTTGTTGTCCAACTTGTCCTGAGAACGCTGATACCCCAAATGTTGGGGGGGGAACCACTGTTTGGGTGCACGGCAGAGCTCGAAAGGGAAGGAGCGCCATTTGAAATGCAGACTTAGATGGATTGGTCTGCAGGCATCATGTTGCATTTGCAGAGCCCCTGATGTACCTAAACAGTAGAAACCCCCCACAAGTGACCCCATATTGGAAACTAGACCCCCAAAGGAACTTATCTAGATGTGTTGTGAGAGCTTTGAACCAACAAGTGTTTCACTACAGTTTATAACGCAGAGCCGTGAAAATAAAAAATATTTTTTTTTCCACGAAAATGATATTTTATCCCCTACGTTTTTATTTTCCCAAGGGTAACAGGACAAATTGGACCCCAAAAGTTGTTGTCCAACTTGTCCTGAGAACGCTGATACCCCATATGTTGGGGGGAACCACTGTTTGGGCACACAGGAGAACTCGGAAGGGAAGGAGCCCTGTTTTACTTTTTCAAAGCAGAATTGGCTGGAATTGAGATCGGACGCCATGTCGCGTTTGGAGAGCCCCTGATGTGCCTAAACAGTGGAAACCCCCAATTATAACTGAAACCCTAACCCCAACCCTAACCCTAACCCTAACCCTAGCCTTAACCCTAGCCCTAACCCTAGCACTAATGGGAAAATGGAAATAAATACATTTTTTTACATTTTATTATGTTTCCCTAACTAAGGGGAAGGGGGGTTTGATTTACTTTTATAGCGTTTTTTTGGCGGATTTTTATGATTGGCAGCTATCACACACTAAAAGACGCTTTTTATTGCAAAAAATAGTTTTTGCATCACCACATTTTGAGAGCTATAATTTATCCATATTTTGGCCCACAGAGTCATATGAGGTCTTGTTTTTTGCGGGACGAGTTGACGTTTTTATTGGTAACATTTTCGGGCAGATGACATTTTTTGATCGCTTTTTATTCCGATTTTTGGGAGGCGGAATGAACAAAAACCAGCTATTCCTGAATTTCTTTTAGGGGGGGCGTTTATACCGTTCCACGTGTGGTAAAATGGATAAAGCAGTTTTATTCTTCGGGTCAGTACGATTACAGCGATACCTCATTTATGTAATTTTTTTTATGTTTTGGCGCTTTTACACAATAAAAACTATTTTATATAAAAAAAATAATTGTTTTTGCATCGCATTATTCTGAGAGCTATAACTTTTTTATTTTTCTGCTGATGATGCTGTATGGCGGCTTTTTTTTTGCGGGACAAGATGACGTTTTCAGCGGTACCATGGTTATTTATATCCGTCGTTTTGATCGCGTGTTATTCCACTTTTTGTTCGCCTGTATGATAATAAAGCGTTGTTTTTTTTTTTTTTTTTTGCGGTGTTCACTGAAGGGGTTAACTAGTGGGATAGTTTTATAGAGCGGGTCGTTACGGACGCGGCGATACCAAATATGTGTACATTTATTGTTTTTTTTTTTTACATAAATAAATGGATTTATTGGGAAATGTTTTTTTTTTTTTATTTGGGGATTTTTTTTAATTTTTTTTCACACATTCTATTTTTTTTTACTTTCTAACATTGTCCCAGGGTGGGACATCCCTGTATTAGATCAGATCGTTGATCTGACACTGTGCATAGCACACTGTCAGATCAACGATCTGACAGGCAGCTTAGCTGGCTTTCCAGCGCCTGCTCTCAGCAGGCGCCGGCTAGCCAGGTCACTTCATGACCCGGAAGGAGTCCGGCGGCCATCTTGGATCCGGGGACTCCTTCCGGGTCACCGGAGCAACGCGATCTCATTGCGTTGCTCCGGTGGAAGAGCGCAGGGAGCCCCCGTCCCTGCGCGATCCCCCTCTATGCCGCTGTCACTACTGACAGCGGCATCAGAGGGGTTAAATGCCCGCGATCGGCGATAGCGCCGATCGTGGGCATTACTGCGGGGTGTCAGCTGTCATATACAGCTGACACCCGCACCCGATCACCGCGGCGCTCAGCGCGAGACCGCGGTGATCGGTGCGCCGTACTAGTACTGCTGCTGGCACTAATGCAGTGACGGCAGCGCAGTACTAGTACGGCGCATGTCACGAAGGGGTTAAAAGCCTCTTGGTGGTGATCTAAGTAAACTGTATGCAGTTAATCTTCATATATGCGTAATCACTTTATTTATTTAATCCTTATATGTACTGTAATGCAGCGATGTCCTTGCTGTGCAGTGAGAAGGCAGTGACCCATATAAAGTTCAAAACAAAGTCTTGTTTATTTTATAGCATACTCACAAGCCAAAAACATAAGCAAGCAAGTCCTTCGGTACGCAGCCGGGAAAAACAAAGACAGTCCACAATCCGTTGCCGTGAACGTATTACACCACAGTGTACGCTGGGGTGTCCGGCTTTTTAGGCTCTGCCTGGCCCGTGTTGCTCCACACGGAGCCGTTTAGCGATCAGGTTAATGCTTTTTTTTAATTGATAGATCGGGCGATTCTGAGCGCGGCAATACCAAATATGTGTAGATTTGATTTTTTTTTTATTGATTTATTTTGATTGGGGCGAAAGGGGGGGGTGATTTAAACTTTTATATTTTTTTTTTATTTTTTTCACATTTTTTTTTACTTTTGCCATGCTTCATTAGCCTCCATGGGAGGCTAGAAGCAGGCACAGCACGATCGGCTATGTAGCAGAAATGGAGGTGTGCTGTGAGCGCCGACCACAGGGTGGAGCTCACAGCCACCGGCGATCAGTAACCATAGAGGTCTCTAGGACCTCTATGGTTACCATCCTGACGCATCGCCGACCCCCGATCATGTGACGGGGGTCGGCGATGACGTCATTTCCGGCCGCCCGGCCGGAAGCGGTAGTTAAATGCCGCTGTCTGCGTTTGACAGCGGCATTTAACTAGTTAATAGGTGCGGGCAGATCGCGATTCTGCCCGCGCCTATTACGGGCACATGTCAGCTGTTCAAAACAGCTGACATGTCCCGGCTTTGATGCGGGCTCACCGCGGAGCCTGCATCAAAGCAGGGGATCTGACCTTGGACGTACTATCCCGTCCGAGGTCAGACAGGGGTTAATATATACAAAAGTGTACGCACTCACACGATTCAATCATACTATTCCTTGATTTTTTTAGTTTGTTGTAAAATTGCTTTGTATTGCAAGTATTAGCCTTTTTTAAAGCCGTATCTGAGCCTTAGTGTTAAAAATTGCCAAATACTACTGTAAATAATTGTGCAAAGAGGGAACCATCATACCATTAAAAAATACGAGTGGATTTTCATGGGCCCATCCAGTATGTGGGTTCCAAAGCCTAATGGGGGGAATATGACTATGCAGGAGGGCTAGCCTTGCTACCAATGTGTAAAACAAAGGAGTATGGAGCACAAAATGCATTTTGTGAAGTGGATTTTCATGGACCCATCCAGTATGTGGGTTCCAAGGCCTAATGGGGTGCATATGACTGATCATGCAGCAGGGCTAGCCTTCCTGCCAATGTGTAAAACAAAGGACTACGGGAGTACAAAATACATATTGTGAAGTGGATTTTCATGGGCCCATACAATATCTGGGTTCCAAGGGGTAAGGGGGGGCATATGAATTGGTAGCAGGGCAAGCCTTGAATTCAATGCAACATTTTTCAGGAGGCCCTCCTGGACATCTTATGAAAGGGGTATTGTGGTATGTCGTAATTCTTGGCAGCCCATCCACTCACAGCATAGGCTACAACAGCTTAGGAGACCCACTGTTTAAGAAGATTAATGCCGCCTGATGCACCAGTAAAAATAGGCTCTGTGAATTTAAGAGTCCCTTTTTCGTACATGAAACAAGATGGGTCTGCTTATGTGTCACACACCACATGGCCAGCTAGGGTTGTTCAATGTTACAATGACATTTCCCAGTGAATGCATTTGTAGTGGTTGAAAGCAATGTTAAAGTTGAAAAATGCTTCAAAAACGCTGCGTCTGAACTAAGCCTAAGTGGGAGAGGAAATTTTCAGTCTGGGGTTAAATATATGGCCTTACAGGCAAGTCATTAACCTGCAAAGGATGTACCTTGACATATTTCCAAGAAAAACCTGTTTTGGTTTCGTTTTAATGTGTTTTTTTGTGGCACCAGGAAAATGGCATAAATCTCAGAAAAACATTATTAAAGCTGTGAACTAGGAGTCAGGAATGCTTCCAGGGGCAATCCCCATGATGTCCCTGTGTCATTTGAGCAGTGTTTCCATCATTTTCAGACGTTTTTAACCTTAAAAGGACACCCGGGGGGATAGAGGTAAAAATACTCGGGTCTCCCATAGACTTACATTGGGTTCGTTGTTCTGGCCGAGTACTCGAGTATCCCAATTTGCTCGACCCGAACAACGAGCACCCGAGCATTTTAGTGCTCGCCCATCAGTACTGAAGACATCATTGAATAAGTAATACTTTATACAAATGAAAAGCTGTCTGAATTGCGACTCAAACTGACTGGTACTGATCGAAGTGACTACAAAGATTTAGACGTGATTGAGTTTAAAGCATTCCTGGCCATCTTGATATATTCTGAAATTTTCAAATCTAATCATGAAGATCTCGCAGCTCTTTTTTTGCACTGATGGAAATGGGGCGAGATATTTTTTGTTGCATTATGTCTTTGAAGCGAGTTTATGCCATACTTCTGGCCCTTCCCTTAGATTATCGCACTGACCGAAAAGAAAGGCAGCAGACTGACCGTGCGGCAGCTATAACTTGTGTGTTTGACAAGTTCATTAGGAACTGCCAGGCGTGTTACTCAATTGGGGAATATGCGTGCATAGACGAAATGCTGGTTGGTTTCAGAGGAAGGTGTTCATTCAAAATGTATATTCCAAGTAAGCCTCGTAAGTATGGCATAAAAATCATGGCAATCACTGACGCGAAAACTCATTACTTACCAAATGCGTATATTTACACTGGTAAAGACAGCGATGGAACCTCTCTCTCCAATGAAGAAAATTTTTTTTATAAACCTACTCAGTCTGTCTTGCGTTTATCAACCCCAATACTTAGAACGAACAGAAATATTATTGCTGATAACTGGTTTTCTTCCATTGAACTTGTGGCAGAGTTGAAGAAAAGAGGACCTACATACGTGGGAACAATAAGAAACAACAAGAAAGAAATTCCACTACAATTCTGCCCATCGAAAACCAAAGAAGAACGTTCGGCAATC
Organism: Ranitomeya imitator; assembly: GCF_032444005.1. NCBI lineage: Eukaryota > Metazoa > Chordata > Amphibia > Anura > Dendrobatidae > Ranitomeya > Ranitomeya imitator. Next base: position 64,527,064 of record NC_091286.1, read on the forward strand.
TTTGGATTCGCAAATGACATGACCTTAGTTTCCTACCTCCCAAAGAAAAACAAAGCAGTAATTTTGATTTCATCCATGCTTCATGCGAAAAGCATCGACCCAGAATCTGGCAAGCCAGAAATCATTGACTTTAACAATACAACAAAAGGAGGTGTTCATGCTCTGGATGAAAAGTGCACGCTTTACTCTACTAGTCGACGTAGTAGTCGACGTAGTAGATGATGGCAGCTTGCAATCTTCTACTCCATCTTGGACATCAGCCTTGTGAATGCATACGAACTCTTTTCATCTTATCGAGAGAATCCAAAGAACAGTCGCCTTGACTTTGTAAAGTCTCTTGCCAGAGCTCTCTCAGAACCCTACCTCAATGTTAGGATGCTGAACAATCGACTTCCACGCGAGTTGCGGCAGACCATTGCCCAAATTCTTCAGAAACAGTTACACCAAGAAAACGACAACTAGATAGACAAGTGAGGTGTGGCAAGTGTCCTAGGAAGAAGGACATGATGACAAAATTTATGTGCGAAGAGTGCGAGACCCCAATTTGTGGTAATTGTACCGTAAGGTATTGCGTTGACGGTAAAATATGACAAATTTCATGCAAACCAAAAATATTCCTTTTATTTTTCTCTTGGCTTGTGGTGTTTTAAATTTTTATGTTAATACTTATGTTCGCTTGTTTTTGAAAAATTTTTGTGATTTTTATTTACATTATCCTAAAAGTCATGTTTCATAATGCCCTCGGATTGAATCATCAAAATATTACATTTTCGATACTTGTGGGCATCAAAAAATTGTTATACTCATGTATAATCAATCACCAATAAGAAAATGATTAAAACAAACGTGATCTTTGCATTTTCTGTAAAAATAAGAGATTTCTAAACACTGGGGTATAGGAAACCCCACATCACCAGTTGCGTGACAAACCCCCCCCCCTCACCAGTTGAGGGTTAATGGGACTATGCATATGGCAGCGTGGTTTCGCGGGCCGTATATCCGTGGACAAAACACCCTGACATGTCAGATTTTTACCATTTGCACGATCCACAAAGTGTCCCGCACACGGAGAACACACATTGATGTCCTCTGTGTGACACGCATTAAACTGGTGAAGCAGCGCTACAGGAAGCGCTGTTCCCTGGCGGTAGGTGAAGATGTCATCATTCTCCCCTGCTCTGCATGATTTCAGCACCATCAGGGAAGAATGGGATTTGTCTTCAGCATCTGCGACTGCTCACTGCCCTTACTTTAGCGCTTTTTCCCTGCTAGCCATCCGTGTGGGAATGATGCAGCACATGGGCGGCACACGGTTGCAACATGTGTGCCGCACGCACATGGACATGGATATTTCTGCTAGTGTTTTTCGGTACCTCAAATATCATGTTTAAAACACGCCTGGAACCAGTAAGCATCTTTGGCTGCTATAAAATGCGGCCACTATCTTTCAGGGTTTATCTACAGCATTCTATAATTAAGCACCCGGGTCAGAGGAGATAGATAAGAAAAATTAGACACTTAATTTGTTTTATACCCGTTGGTGGGGCCTATCGTGTGATCTTATCCAAGAGGTGACGCAGGTCCAGGTCAGGTGCCTCCCTTCTTGTGATACCACTCGCCTGCTTGCTTCATTGCTCTACTGGTTCATGCAGCCTTACATGAACACCCGAGCCTTACACGAACACCCGAGCCTTACACTATGGCTGGTCCGAATAACTAAAGCAATTGTTACCCTCCACCTCTCGTGTCTCCCCTTTTCCTCATAGTTTGTAAGCTTGTGAGCAGGGCCCTCATTCCTCTTGGTATCTATTTTGAACTGTGATTTCTGTTATGCTGTAATGTCTATTGTCTGTAAAAGTCCCCTCTATAATTTGTAAAGCGCTGCGGAATATGTTGGCGCTATATAAATAAAAGTATTATTATTTATTATTAAAATTATTACTGGGCAGGCGTACTTTTGTCATGTTTTAAGATTATTTAAAAAAAATAAAATTTTAAATTCCTTATTTTTATAACATATTTTAAAGTGCATAGTATTTATCGTTTTTTTTTTTTTTTTTTTTTGCAGCCACTGGGGGCAGCCATTTTGCTTTGCAGGAGTATAAGAGTCGCTGCACGACACTTACACTCTGCAAGTACGGCTGTCCTGGGCATAAACATCAGCGGTCGGATGCCGACCCTATCTATAATGCTGTAGCCGCATCAGCTGTGAACTGGGCATGCCTCTGTGGGCTGCCCAATTCACAGCTGTAGGAGTGGCTGGGCACCATTTTATTGTAGCCCAGGGCTTACCTGCTGTTATTAGGACCTGTAACCTGAAGAGAAGGTCCTTCACTTCCGGCTTCACAGATCCTGTGGAGGAGACAGCAGACAAAGAGTCAACATCACGGACCTGAGGAAAGAGCAGCCAGCTGTGACTATTGTGACAGAAGACACCAACGGTGAAGGTAGGAGCCAGAGCCCTAAACACAGCAGCGGCGAGGACAGAAGTGTGACGGTCGGTCACTTGGTAAGATTGAATGTAGCAGCATCAGGGGTGTGCCGGTGAGACAAGACATGAATCTTTACTGCACAAGCAAAAATATAAGATAGAGGAGAGAATTGGAGGGTGGGAGAGAGAATATGGGGGCAGAGATGGAGGGTGGGAGAGAGAATATGGGGGCAGAGATGGAGTATGGGGGCAGAGATGGAGTATGGGAGCAGCGCCAGAGCTGGGGTATGGTAAATGGGAGCAGAGCCAGAGCTGGGGTATGGTGAATGGGAGCAGAGCCAGAGCTGGGGTATGGTGAATGGGAGCAGAGCCAGAGCTGGGGTATGGTGAATGGGAGCAGAGCCAGAGCTGGGGTATGGTGAATGGGAGCAGAGCCAGAGCTGGGGTATGGTGAATGGGAGCAGAGCCAGAGCTGGGGTATGGTGAATGGGAGCAGAGCCAGAGCTGGGGTATGCTGAATGGGAGCAGAGCCAGAGCTGGGGTATGGTGAATGGGAGCAGAGCCAGAGCTGGGGTATGGTGAATGGGAGCAGAGCCAGAGCTGGGGCATGGTGAATGGGAGCAGAGCCAGAGCTGGGGCATGGTGAATGGGAGCAGAGCCAGAGCTGGGGCATGGTGAATGGGAGCAGAGCCAGAGCTGGGGTATGGTGAATGGGAGCAGAGCCAGAGCTGGGGTATGGTGAATGGGAGCAGAGCCAGAGCTGGGGTATGGTGAATGGGAGCAGAGCCAGAGCTGGGGTATGGTGAATGGGAGCAGAGCCAGAGCTGGGGTATGGTGAATGGGAGCAGAGCCAGAGCTGGGGTATGGTGAATGGGAGCAGAGCTGGGGTATGGTGAATGGGAGCACAGCCAGAGCTGGGGTATGGTGAATGGGAGCAGAGCTGGGGTATGGTGAATGGGAGCAGAGCTGGGGTATGGTGAATGGGAGCAGAGCTGGGGTATGGTGAATGGGAACAGAGCTGGGGTATGGTGAATGGGAACAGAGCTGGGGTATGGTGAATGGGAACAGAGCTGGGGTATGGTGAATGGGAGCAGAGCCAGAGCTGGGGTATGGTGAATGGGAGCAGAGCCAGAGCTGGGGTATGGTGAATGGGAGCACAGCCAGAGCTGGGGTATGGTGAATGGGAGCACAGCCAGAGCTGGGGTATGGTGAATGGGAGCACAGCCAGAGCTGGGGTATGGTGAATGGGAGCAGAGCCAGAGGTGGGGTATGGTGCATGGGAGCAGAGCCAGAGGTGGGGTATGGTGCATGGGAGCAGAGCCAGAGGTGGGGTATGGTGCATGGGAGCAGAGCCAGAGCTGGGGTATAGTGAATAGGAGCAGAGTCAGACCTGTTCACTTCCAGTATTACAGATCCTGTGGAGCGACAGCACACAAGAGTTAACATCGTGGACCGGAGGAGCAGAGCTGCCAGGGGTGAAGAACGTGGCAGAAGACACCAACAGTGAAGCCAGGAACGAGCGGCTGGGCCGAACAGCATCATCCCGAGTATAAGAGACCAGGTGCCGCCCTGCTCGTCGCATTCTGTTCCTGTTTCAGTGAGATTAGGGAGAGCTGCTGCCGATATAGGGTCAGAATCGTGGTTTAAGAGTTAGTGTAGGTCTGCAACACTTACATCCACAACTCGTCAGAAACCAACAGTCCTTTTTAGGGCTAATTCGTGGGTCCCGATATTGCAGCGCTAGGCACGCAGGACACAGCATATCCACATCAGTGCAAGACCTGCAGGCACTGTATGTGCGTCCATTGGTCCCACTGCATCCTTCCCAAAGCTTCATAACTGCCTGCTGCTGCAGCTTGTTTACTTTCTATATACCTATTTTTTTTCCTTTTTTTCCACAAATTACCCCCCCCTATATATATATATATATATATATATATATATATATATATATACAGTCTGTTCGCCTGTTGAAAAGTGATAGTTTGTGCCTTTTTTTTGTGTGTGTGTTTTAAATTCACCGAAAAAGACCTCATATATCTCTGTGCTCTAAGTTTGGGCATTGGAGGCTGGTGTACTTACTTTGTGGCTGTCTGATACTCAAATTCTATACAGCGCTATTTAGCATTCAAAAAAATTCAAAGGCCACAGATTTGCCAGTGTGGTACTTCCATTACAGCCGTCATATATCTCTGTGCTCCAAGTTAGCTCATTGGAGGCCGGTGTACTTATTTTGTGGGTGTGTGATAATCAAATTCTATACAGCGCTATTTAGCATCCAAAAAAATTCAAAGGCCACAGATTTGCCAGTGTGGTATTTCCGTTACAGACGTCATATACCTCTGTGCTCTAAGTTTGGGCATAGGAGGCCGGTGTACTTATTTTGTGGCTGTGTGATACTCTAATTCTATACAGGGCTATTTAGCATATATTAACTAAAAAAAAAATTGAATACAGTCTGTGAGGTCAGGCTGAGGCCTGCCTGGTGTTTGGAAAATCGTAGATTTGCAGGCATACTGATCACATATTATTTCACTAGTAATAAAAACATTTGTGTTGAGCATTTGAAATAGTGCAGTAGTTCATTTAAAATGGTGAAGGCAAGGGACGGGGAAGTGGATGTGATGCTGATGGTGCATCCAGAGAATGAGGCCGTGGGAAGATGAAAGTGGGCAACAACAAAGACCCGCATCTTCTCGCTCGACCTCTTTGTCCCAGTTTTTGGGGGACCGCAGCACACCACTATTGAAGCCAGAGCAGTGTGAAACGGTTGTTGGTTGGATAGCGAATAATGCTTCCAGTCACTTAGCCACCACCCCCACCTTGTCTTCCACACGGTCAAGTCTGAGTAGCCGTGAGTGTGGCCAGGATATTCCTCACCCTGATCCTCCTTCCTCCCACCATGCCGAGTGCCCTGAGACAACTGATCCCACACTTGGACACTCTGAAGAGCTGTTCAGTTTTCCATTTCAAGATTCAGAAATCTCTGCCAGTCAACTTGAATTGGGGAAAGATGAGATTGGGGAAAGATGAGATCGCATGTAGAGCTGCCCAAAGCTTTGACCAGCCCCGGTCACACGAAGGCGATGGTGGGAAAGTGTCACAAGAGGTGGACGATGATGAGACACAATTGCCAGAAAGTCAGGAGGAGGAGCAGGATGTGGAAGACAAGGTGGTGGATGACATAGTGACTAACCCAACCTGGCAGGAGGACATGCATAGGGAGCACAGCAGCACAAATGGGGAAGGAGGGACATCCCCCCAACAGGCAGGAAGAAGCAATGTGGTGGCCACAGACAGAAGGCGTGCATCCGTTCCCCGTAACACCAACATGAGTGAAGTTGCCATTCCACCTGTGAGATCTTCCAGAGTCTGGCTATTTTTTAAAGACTCTGCCGATAACCCCAAAACGGCCATTTGCAGCACCTGCCATGCCCGCATCAGCAGGGGTAGCAAAACAACCAGCCTGACCACCACCAGCAGGATTAGGCACATGCAAGCAAAGCACCCGACTTTGTGGGCCGAACTCCAGCCTCTAGGACCACTGCCGGCTGGTCACACTACTGTTTCTTCCACTGTAGAATCCGCAGTACATCGTGCATGTGAAGATGTCTCTAGCCCTGCACCTGTTGTGGCCCACAGTCAAGCAGCACTATCAGCAAGCCCATCCACATCCTTGTCCCCGCACAGCTTTCACTTGTCTATAACCCAGTCTTTGGAACACAACTGGAAATACCCAGCCAATGACGCCCCACAGGCCTCAATTTTAATATTTATCTTCTGCTTGCGCTAGAAATGTTGCCTTTTAGGCTTGTTGAGACGGAAGCTTTCCGCAACCTGATGGCAATGGCTGTCCCAAGGTACTAGGTCCCCAGTCACCACTATTTCTCCCGGTGTGCAGTATCGGCATTACACCAGCATGTGTCCAACATTACCCGTGCCTTCAACAATGCTGTTACCGGGAAAGTCTACCTAACCACGGACACATGCTCAATGACGGCACACTAGGTTAACATAGTGGAAGCCGGGACTCAGTCGGACCTTGGGATGGACACGCGGAGGATTGCTGGCCCTATGTCAATCAGGGTTGCCCCACAGTCTACAGCTCCTGCACTTCCTCCTCCTCTTCATCCTCCATCTCTGAAATCAACACATCAGTCGGAAGCTGGAAGCACTGCCTCAGCCAAGCGGCAACAGGCTGTGCTGAAGCTAATCTGCATAGGTGACAAACCGCACAATGCAAAAGATTTGTGGACAGCGCTGAAAGAGCAGTCAGATGTTTGGATGACACCGCTGAACCTACAGCCAGACATGGTCGTGTGTGACAATAGCCGTAACCTGGTGGCGGCCATGAGGCAAGGTGAGCTCACACACGTACCTTGCTTGGCCCATGTGCTTAACCTCGTGGTTCAACATTTTCTGAAAAGCTACCCGGAGCTGCCGGATCTCCTAGTAGAAGTAAGCCGTCTGTCTGCCCATTTTACTAAGTCAGCTACAGCTTCAGCCGCCCTTGCCGTGCTTCAGCAGCGTTTTCAGCTTCCAGCTTACTGACTGACTGTTGTGTGATGTCCCCACGCGCTGGAACTCTACGCTGCATATGTTGGAAAGGATTTGTGAGCAGAAGAGGGCCGTTGTAGACTACCAACATCAACAAGGCCGTCAAATTTCAGGTCAGACTCCACACATAAGACCTCAGGAGTGGACATGGATGCCAGACATACTGTAAGTATATATAGCAAGAAAGTCTAACACTCAACTTCAGTAACCGTAGAAACGATTTATTAGTAGCACTAGAAACGTTTCAGACCCTTGGGACTTTCATCAGTCACTACAATATCATAACAAAAATGAAATCAAAAGTACATCCAGTACAAAAATAACTAAAGTATATACAAAGAAATACAAACAAAAATAAACAGACAAGGTTAACATGAAGCATACTGTAAGTAACATCCTCCAAAACTTTGAGGACTGCACCAAGATGGTGAGTAGCGATGACGCCATAATTAGCATCACCATCTCACTTCTCAGCATTCTGAAAACTCTCTGCTCATAATCAAAGAGGATGCATTGCTGGCGGAGCACGAAGACATGGAGCAAGGAAACATACAGGGGGATTACACTCAGCCCAGCCTCATGTCTTCTCAACGTGGATTGGTAGGCAATGAGGAGGAAGAACAGGAGCTACTTTCATGCGCTATAAACGGTACTACAAACACATCTGAATTAGCTTCTGCTCAGCGGGGATGGCCTGAGGACAGGGAGGAGGACAGCATGGTCAGTCGTCCTGTTGGTGAGGACACGGAAGTCTTGCCTGCTAGTAGTCTGGCACGCATGGCTAACTTTATGTTGCACCTCATTCCACGTGACCCTCGTATTATCAAAATTTTGGGTGACACTCATTACAGGTTGGTGACACTTCTAGACCCACGCTACAAGGAGAACTTTCAATCTCTTCTGCCTGAGGCAGAGAGGTGTACTAAAATGTTGCAGTACCACAGGGCCCTTGTAGCGGAATTACTTAGAAAATTCCCATGTGAGAACGCTGGAAGCAGACGTCATAGTTTGTTGTACAACCAAGGACTCCAAGCGAGAGAGACAGAAGTACAACCCAGCTCAGGCAGGGGTACAATGGCCAAGTTCTGGGACAGTTTTCTCAGACCCTCCCATCGTGGCAGCACAGAGGCAAGGGGTGCTGTCACAAAAAGTGCAATGTTTGGGAAGATGGTGAGGGAGTACCTTGCAGATCGTACAAACGTCCTCCGTCATTCCTCTGTGCCTTTTAATTATTGGGTATCCAAGCTGGACATGTGGCACGAACCGGCTCTCTACGCCTTGGAGGGTCTGGCCTGCCCTGCTGCTAGCGTTCTGTCAGAGAGGGTTTTAAGTGTCGCTGGTGGAATTATAACATAAGCGCATCCGCCTGTCAACTGAAAATGCTGAGAGGCTGAATCTTATAAAAATGAACAAGGCCTGGATTGGGAAAGACTTCTGTACACCACCAAGTGAAAACAGCGAAACATAACCTCAAATTGTCATGATCCGTTCCAGGGTTTATTAGTGTCTGCCCATTTTTGGACGGATCATGTCAAGGGTTAACTTTGCTCTGCCTCATTCTGGGTTCAGGTTTGCTATTTAGCTCCCATGAATCTTGCTGGCAGTGTCAGCTATAGTTCTGTCTTTGGCTTGTGAACCTGACTCTGGAAACCCTTGGTTTGTCCTGCTGTGAACCCTGACTTGTCCTGTGTCTGTTTTTCCCCTCTGTCTGCCCTTTCCCTGTGTTTGACTGTTCTGCTTGATTCTCTGATTCTGACCTCCTGGCTTGGCTATTGACTGTCTTGATTTGTCAATATTGTACCGTATTTTGCTCTCCCTGGTTTACTGATCCCTTGCTACGTCCTGACTATCCTTTCCATTTATATCCTTTTTGTACTGACGTGTTATCTTGTGCCCTGATTCGGCTTTTCTGCCTACTCTCTTGCCACTAGGTGACATCTGTTCAGCTGCTCAGTGTGTGCAGTCTCGCGTCCCTATAAAACTCCCCCTGGTGAAGGTTGCGCTGTACTGCACTGCAGCTGCATGACACAAATACATTCTATCTTTTGGGGAGGTGTATTCTCATGCACCTCTTCACAACCACACATGGGTATACGCTTCCAGATTTGGTCTGTTTGTTCTTATCCTCCTCCTTATCCTCATCCTCCTCATCCAGAACCACTATATCACCAGGGTGAACGTGCTCTGTACGGTGCATGTTGGCCAAGGGGGCTGTGATGGCACTTTTATTTTTTTAAAAAAGGACAACACATTGGGGTATTGGGCATGACATTCCATTGGGTCGACTTCTTGACTCGGTCTCCTGCAATCTAAAATGTACCTGCCATTAGATCACCAGGGTGAACGTGCTCAGTACTGTTATAGGTCGTTGATGTTTGGGCAAGGGGCATGCGATGGCACTAGTGTATTTTTAAAAAAGATACCCCCATTGGGGAATTGTTTGGCAGATCATGCACTGCATTACAAGTCTCATAGACCCACACCACTACATTGGCTCTAATTCTTAACTCTGTCTCCTGCAATGTCTCTTCCTTATCTCTGACGACATGACCTGGGTGAACATGCTTTGTACTGTTATAGGCCCATGAAGTTTGGGCAAGGGGGCTGTGATGGCAATAGTATATTTTTAAAAAAGGTACCCCCCATTGGTGAAAGAGCTTACTTGAAAAGCTCCTTTTTGTGTTGCCTGGTTGCTCACATTGGACACAATACATTTCATATAAATTTGGTAAAGCAATGATTTTAGTTTGGCTCAGTAGTTCATTAAAAATATAGCTTTGTCCACTATATTAGTTTCTCTCCTTGAGAGCCATAACTTTGGCTGCCTCAAATGTACAAATGGCGAATATACAAATGGTGATATGTAAACAAGATTGAAATACTGTACACCGAATGCATTCAGAAAATCACATAGCTGCATGTCTTGTAAAACATTTACAGATGTGACAGACAATGCTCATAGTGACACAATCTTGATAAATGTTTGTTTACTCACTTCACAAACAGTTCGAAGCCTCTATATGTTTGCTGTTTGTCATTGTAAAACATTAAGGCTTACTGTAACTCTGCCTGTGGTGGTTTGTTCTAAATCCTTGTGGCTTTTATTTTCTAGGGGTTTATGGCCCCTCTTCTGATGAGTCCATGAAATGTTTCATCCAACCTTGAAAAGTGGCCACTTGAAGGTCTGGGTGAAACTAGAGTCACTACATAGTGTCAATCACTATATCAGACCAGAGAAACATAACTAAGACAGATGCCAAAACTGGGGTACCTGTACATGTACAGTATGCTGATACCTGCATATTTGGGGACGCCCATGCAGTGTAGGTGATCTCCCAGGGGTTCTTTGTCTTGGTGTTGCTTCTCTGATATTCCAGACGGATGATATTTAAAAGCCTCTTGGTGATGATCTAAGTAGACTGTATGAAGTTAATCTTCATATATACGGAATCAGTATATTTATGTAATCCTTATATGTACTTATTAACCTTTGTATGCTATTGTTAACATATACAAACATGTATGCACTCACACTATTGAATCTTAATATTCCTTGAATGTTGCAGTTTGCAATGAAGTTGCTTTGTATTGCAAGGATTAGCCTTTTTTAAAGCCGTATCTGAACCTTAGTGTTAAAAACATGGTAAACACAATTGCCAAATTCTCCTGTAAATAATTCTGCAAAGAGGGAACCATCATAGCATTAAAAAATGCGAGTGGATTTTCATGGGCCCATCCAGTATGTGGGTTCCAAGGCGTAATGGGGTGCATATGACCGACTATGCAGCAGGGCTGGCCTTGCTGCCAATGTGTAAAACAAAGGAGCACAAGAGTACAAAATGCATACTGTGAAGTGGATTTTCATGGGCACATCCACTATGTGGGGTCCAAGGCCTTATGGGGTGCATATGACTATGCAGCAGGGCTGGCCTTGCTGCCAATGTGTAAAACCAAGGAGTACGGGAGTACAAAATGCATATTGTGAAGTCGATTTTCATAGGCCCATCCAGTATGTGGGCTCCAAGGTGTAATGGGGTGCATATGATATTGCAGCAGGGCTGGACTTGTTGCCAATGTGTAAAACAAAGGAGTACGGAATACAAAATGCATATTGTGAAGTGGATTTTCATGGGCCCATCCACTATGTGGGTTCAAAGGCTTATTGGGGTGCATATGAATTGGTAGAAGGGCAGGCCTTGAATTCAATGCAACAGTTTTTCAGGAGTCCCCCCTGGACATCTTATGACAGGGGTATTGTGGTGCGTTGTAATTCTTGGCAGCCCATCCACTCACAGCATAGGCTACAACAGCTTAGGAGACCCACTGTTTCATAATAGCCCTTTAAGAAGATTAATGCCGCCTGATGCACCAGTAAAAATAGGCTCTGTGACTTTAAGAGTCCTTCCTTCGTAAATGAAACAAGATGGGTCTGCTTATGTGTCACACACCACATGGCCAGCTAGGGGTGTTCAATGTTACAATGACATTTCCCAGTGAATGCATTTGTAGTGGTTGAAAGCAACGTAAAAGTTGAAAAACGATTCAAAAAAGCTGCATCTAAATTAAGCCTAAGTGGGAGAGGAAATTTTCAGTCTGGGGTTAAATATTTGGCCTTACAGGCAAGTCGTTAACCTGCAAAGGATGTACCTTGACATATTTCCAAGCAAAACCCGTTTTGCTTTCGTTTTAATGTGTCTTTTGTGGCACCGGGAAAATGGCATCAATCTCGGAAAAAAATTATTAAAGCTGTGAACTAGGAGTCAGGAATGCTTCCAGGGGCGATCCTTATGAGGTTCCTGTGTCATTTGAGCAGTGTTTCCATCATTTTCAGACGTTTTTCTACCTTAAAAGGACCCCCGGGGGGATCGTGGTAAAATTACTCGGGTCTCCCATAGACTTACATTGGGCTCGGTGATCGGGTCGAGTATTCTAATTTGATCGACCCGAGCAATGAGCACCCAAGCATTTTAGTGCTCGCCCATCACTAGTAGTAACCTATGTCCTTTATTTTTTTATGTAAGAACATGTCAATAAATATAAATGTTGTTTCTTGTATTCTATGTTAATAAAAATAACAAAATGAAATTTCTTCACTCTCTATTCTCCCTTTTTCATGCAGTCCATACATCTTTTCTAAATGCTCCTTATCTTGATTGGCCTTTGCACAAAGACACATGTGCATCTGTGGTCTATTCTACAGTGTTATGTCCTTTCACACCCCATGTCTCCAGGACTTGTGATGTCTGTTTTCACACCTTCTGGAGACACATTCACATATGTACACAATAGAGATCTTCACAACTCTGTGTTTTCTCAACAAACACGTGTTTGTGTGAGTCATGCACATGTACAAGTCCGTTTTTTACCGGCAGCACGAATGCCGCACGGATCACACATGGATGTGATCCGTGTCACACGTAGCTGAGAAAACCTCACGTCACTGAAATTTGTTTATGTGTAATAGACGTTCAAAGATAGATAAATGAAGAATGATGATAGAGAGAAATGTTGAAATAAACAATAAGCCGAATGTCATTATCAGAGGGAGGAGCAATTGTTATTTTTAATTATTATAGCGCCATTTATTCCATGGCGCTTTACATGTCAGGTGGAGTATACATAATAAATAAAAAACAGGTACAACAATTTTAATACAAGTCACGACTGGTACAGGAGAGATTACCCTGCCGGTGAGGGCTCACAATCTGCAAGGGATGGGTGAGGAGTGAGAATACAGTAGATGATGGTAGAGCTGGTCTTGTAATGGTTTGGTGGTTACTGCAGGTTGTAGGCTTGTCAGAAAAGGTAGGTATTCAGGTTCCTTTTGAAGGTATCCACAGTAGGCGAGAATCTGATATGTTGAGTTAGAGAGTTCCAGAGGAGGGGGGATGCTTGGGAGAAATCTTGTATACAATTATGGGAAGAAGAGATAAGAGGGGAGTCGAGAAGGAGATCTTGTGAGGATCGGAGGTTGCGTGCTGGTAGGTATCGGGAGACGAGGTCACAGATGTATGGAGGAGACAGGTTGTAGATGGCTATGTATGCCATGGTTAGGGTTTTGAACTGGAGTCTCTGGGCAATGGGGAGCCAGTGAAGGGATTGACAGAGAGGAGAGGCTGGGGAATAGCGGAGGGATAAATGGATTAGTCGGGCAGCAGAGTTTAAGATAGTTTGGAGGGGCACAAGAGTGTTAAGGTACCTTCACACATAACGATATCGTTAACGATATCGTTGCTTTTTGTGACGTAGCAACGATATCGTTAAGGAAATCGTTATGTGTGACAGCGACCAACGATCAGGCCCCTGCTGGGAGATCGTTGGTCGCTGAACAAAGTCCAGAACTTTATTTCGTCGCTGGATCTCCCGTGGACATCGCTGGATCGGCGTGTGTGACACCGATCCAGCGATGTCTTCACTGGTAACAGGGGAAACATCTGGTAACTAAGCGCAGGGCCGCGCTTAGTAACCCGATGTTTACCCTGGTTACCAGCGTAAAAGTAAAAAAAAACAAACACTACATACTTACCTACCGCTGTCTGTCCCCGGCACTGTGCTCTGCACTTCTCCTGTACTGGCTTGAGCGTCGGTCAGCCGGAAAGCAGAGCAGTGACGTCACCGCTCTGCTTTCCGGCAGCTGTGCTCACAGCCAGTACAGGAGGAGTGCAGAGAAGCTGAGCGCCGGGGACAGACAGCGGTAGGTAAGTATGTACTGTTTTTTTTTTTTTTACTTTTACGCTGGTAACCAGGGTAAACATCGGGTTACTAAGCGCGGCCCTGCGCTTAGTTACCCGATGTTTACCCTGGTTACCCGGGGACTTCGGGATCGTTGGTCGCTGGAGAGCTGTCTGTGTGACAGCTCTCCAGCGACCAAAAAGCGACGCTGCAGCGATCCGGATCGTTGTCGGTATCGCTGCAGCGTCGCTTAATGTGAAGGGGCCTTTAGAGGGGAGGCCACACAGCTGGAGGTTGAAGTAGTCAAGACAGGAGATGATAAGGGCATGCACTAGAGAGTTTTTTGCAGATTCTAGGTTGAAGAATGTACAGATCTGGGAGAAGTTTGTGAATTGAAGTCGGCAGGAGGTGGAAAGGGCCTGGATATGTGGTTGGAAGGAGAGATCAGAGTCAAGGATTACACCAAGGTAGCAAGCTTGTGGGACTAGGGTGAGTGAGTAACCATTTACTTTAATGGATAGGTTTGTTGGGAGAGTCTAGTGAGATGGGGAAAGATGATGAATTCGGTTCTGTCCATGTTAAGTTTTAGAAATCTAGCAGAGAAGTAGGATGAAATAGCGGACAGACATTGTGGGATTTTGGTTAGTAGGGAGGTGATATCTGGTCCAGAGAGGTAGATTTGTCTGTCATCAGCATAGAGGTGATACTGCAAGCCGTGAAATTCTATGAGATGTCCCAGTCCAAAGGTGTAAATGGAGAAGAGCTGGGGCCCTAGGATTGAACCTTGATGGACTCCGATAGATAGGAGGCGAGATGAGGAGTTGGTGTCTGAGTGGGAGACACTGGATGTCTCATTACTTAGGAAGGAGGTGCACATCATAGGTAAGAGGCACATCATGTCAGCTAAACAGGAGGCGCACGTCATGTCATCTAAGAGGAGGTGTACATCAAGTCACCCAAGACGAAGTGCACATTATGTCATCTAAGAGGAGTCGCACATTATGTCATCTAAGAGGAGTCGCACGTCAGGTCAGCTAAGAGAAGTCACTAATAGGAGTGTATACATTAGAAGGGTGCAATCCAATAATCGGAGGGATTTGGACAGAAGTCGGAACATACATTACACATGTATTTATAATCTTATAGAACATAACATACAGCTCAATTTTGCACTCTCTTGACCTTCTGCTTCTCAATATCACATCTGTTTTTAAAACATGCATGCATACAGTTTACTATAGGATCACCCTCTTACAGGTACACAACTTTTGTCCAGTATCCTTCCAAAATTTACAAGTCTAATGACAAAAATGTTTCAGACATGTAAAGAAGCATAAATAATTTCTGTTATGCACAATCAAACTTGTCACATGTATACTTTGATACTTTTGTTTCACAAAACCAATTTTAGACATACTATATAAACATCAAATAACTGCCTGCTTATGTGCTGGCTTGTGTATGACTGTCGTAATAGGCAAAGGATAACAAATGTATGATGACTACAACGTTACGAGCAATGAACGTTGAATACTTTTATGTACAAATACTTTGATATCCCCATCTGAACTGCACATTTTATTTTTACTGTATTTTCTAGAATACAAAGTCAAGTAAAAGAACAAGAAATTGTCTTGATGCCACCAAAAGTCGATGTAAACGAACAATGTCAAAATATGCAGAAGAACAGAAAGCAAAAAGAGCAAAAGAGGTACAGTGGGGCAAAAAAGTATTTAGTCAGTCAGCAATAGTGCAAGTTCCACCACTTAAAAAGATGAGAGGCGTCTGTAATTTACATCATAGGTGGACCTCAACTATGGGAGACAAACTGAGAAAAAAAAATCCAGAAAATCACATTGTCTGTTTTTTTAACATTTTATTTGCATATTATGGTGGAAAATAAGTATTTGGTCAGAAACAAAATTTCATCTCAATACTTTGTAATATATCCTTTGTTGGCAATGACAGAGGTCAAACGTTTTCTGTAAGTCTTCACAAGGTTGCCACACACTGTTGTTGGTATGTTGGCCCATTCCTCCATGCAGATCTCCTCTAGAGCAGTGATGTTTTTGGCTTTTCGCTTGGCAACATGGACTTTCAACTCCCTCCAAAGGTTTTCTATAGGGTTGAGATCTGGAGACTGGCTAGGCCACTCCAGGACCTTGAAATGCTTCTTACGAAGCCACTCCTTCGTTGCCCTGGCGGTGTGCTTTGGATCATTGTCATGTTGAAAGACCCAGCCACGTTTCATCTTCAATGCCCTTGCTGATGGAAGGAGGTTTGCACTCAAAATCTCACGATACATGGCCCCATTCATTCTTTCATGTACCCGGATCAGTCGTCCTGGCCCCTTTGCAGAGAAACAGCCCCAAAGCATGATGTTTCCACCACCATGCTTTACAGTAGGTATGGTGTTTGATGGATGCAACTCAGTATTCTTTTTCCTCCAAACACGACAAGTTGTGTTTCTACCAAAAAGTTCCAGTTTGGTTTCATCAGACCATAGGACATTCTCCCAAAACTCCTCTGGATCATCCAAATGCTCTCTAGCAAACTTCAGACGGGCCCGGACATGTACTGGCTTAAGCAGTGGGACACGTCTGGCACTGCAGGATCTGAGTCCATGGTGGCGTAGTGTGTTACTTATGATAGGCATTGTTACATTGGTCCCAGCTCTCTGCAGTTCATTCACTAGGTCCCCCCGCGTGGTTCTGGGATTTTTGCTCACCGTTCTTGTGATCATTCTGACCCCACGGGGTGGGATTTTGCGTGGAGCCCCAGATCGAGGGAGATTATCAGTGGTCTTGTATGTCTTCCATTTTCTAATTATTGCTCCCACTGTTGATTTCTTCACTCCAAGCTGGTTGGCTATTTCAGATTCAGTCTTCCCAGCCTGGTGCAGGGCTACAATTTAGTTTCTGGTGTCCTTTGACAGCTCTTTGGTCTTCACCATAGTGGAGTTTGGAGTCAGACTGTTTGAGGGTGTGCACAGGTGTCTTTTTATACTGACAACAAGTTTAAACAGGTGCCATTACTACAGGTAATGAGTGGAGGAAAGAGGAGACTCTTAAAGAAGTTACAGGTCTGTGAGAGCCAGAAATCTTGATTGTTTGTTTCTGACCAAATACTTATTTTCCACCATAATATGCAAAAAAAATGATAAAAAAACAGACAATGTGATTTTCTGGATTTTTTTTTCTCAGTTTGTCTCCCATAGTTGAGGTCTACCTATGATGTAAATTACAGACGCCTCTCATCTTTTTAAGTGGTGGAACTTGCACTATTGCTGACTGACTAAATACTTTTTTGCCCCACTGTATGTGCCTGTATTTTTTTTTTGAGAAAATTAAATTTTGACAAGATTTTCAATTTCAATTATTGACATATTTTGTCAACAATAATGTAAGTGACAAATGTATTATTTATTGTTATTAGAGAGAAAAATTATACAGGGAGCTTCCAGAGATGAGCAAAGCGTTTCAGGACCCAAACCGCATATTGTCTCACCAGCCGAAAAAAAATGGAGAACAGCAAAAAAAAGCTGAGGTGGTTCCAGATGTAGAATAATGGTGTAGCTGTGGACAATGTATTCCATTACAAACTGCGGATGAGTGCTGTAAAATATTCATGTTACCTTGAAAATGGAAGAGGAGCCAACTTTGTCATGCATCACAGAACACAAAATGTTTTCAGAAAAGTCAGTTAAAAATGTGTGAAATGTACAGAAACCTTGGTAACCATCCTTTGGTTCCACTGGAGAATAGGTAAGAATAGTTATATATCCTGTAAAATTCAAACCCCAAATTTTATTTTATATGTATATGCTAACAGCTATATTTTTTTTACAAGAAGTCTGCTTACAGAATGTTTACAATGTGGGTGCACGGTTTCCTGGGGCCGAAAAGACGAAGACCTATTCCTTCCTGTGCCGTCAAAAGGGTCAGAGAAGTTTTCTCTGAAGACTCTGGAAACTACATGGGCTTTCTACAAGCATTTGACTATTGTGCCTCCCATATGGCAGACCGCTAACTCAAAAACATGTCAAACATGGAGAACATCAGTTAGGTTTCTTTTCACAGATTTGTATCACACTTATGTTTGGCTTTCGTAAAATATTCAACACGAGAAATTATATTCATGAAACCCGAAATGTTTAATTGTACAAAATATCAAAAATAATTTGGATTGAAAATCAAAGAATATTACAAATATATATATATAATAGCTGAAGAAATAGTAAATATCTGTGGTTGGTTATAGCACCTCACTTCTCTTATTTTCCCATCACGCCTCTCATTTTCTTCTTTACACCTCTAATTTTCCCCCTCACTCCTATTTTCCTCCTCACTCCTCTCATTCCCCCCTAACACTTGTCATTTCGACCTCACATCTGTCATTTTCCGATCACTCCACTATTTTCCCTCACTCCCCTCATTTTGCACTCACACCTTTTCATTTTCACTTCACACCCCTCATTTTCACCTCACACCTCTCATTTTCCCCAGTATATACATGTTTGTCATCTCCCTTATATATAGTATACACCTGTATGTCATCTCCTGTATATAGTATATACCTGTATGTCATCTCCCCTGTAAATAGTATATACCTGCTGTATGTCATCTCCTCCTGTATATAGTATATACCTGTATGTCATCTCTTCTGTATATACTATATACCTGTATGTCATCTCCTCCTATATATAGTATATACCTGTTTGTCATCTCCCCTGTATATAGTATATACCTGCTGTATGTCATCTCCTCCTCTATATACCTATGTGTCATCTCCTCTTTTATATAGTATATACCTGTATGTCATCTCCTGTATATAGTATATACATGTGTCATCTCCTCCTGTATAGTATATGCCTGTAAGTCATCTCCTCCTGTATATAGTATATACCTGTGTCATCTGCTCCTGCATATAGTATATACCTGCTGTATGTCATCTCCTCCTGTATATAGTATATACCTGTATGTCATCTCTTCTGTATATACTATATACCTGTATGTCATCTCCTCCTATATACAGTATATACCTGTTTGTCATCTCCCCTGTATATAGTATATACCTGCTGTATGTCATCTCCTCCTCTATATACCTGTGTCATCTCCTCTTTTATATAGTATATACCTGTATGTCATCTCCTGTATATAGTATATACATGTGTCATCTCCTCCTGTATAGTATATGCCTGTAAGTCATCTCCTCCTGTATATAGTATATACCTGTGTCATCTGCTCCTGCATATAGTATATACCTGTGTCATCTCCTCCTGTATATAGTATATACCTGTATGTCATCTCCCCTGTATATAGTATATACCTGTGTCATCTCCTCTGTATATAGTATGTACCTGTATGTCATCTCCCCTAAATATAGTATATACCAGTGTGTCATCTCCACCTGTATATAGTATATACCTGTGTCATCTCCCCTGTATATAGTATATATGTGTGTGTCATCTCCCCTGTATATAGTATATATCTGTGTGTCATCTCCTCCTGTATTAGACCTCGTTCACACGTTATTTGCTCAGTATTTTTTTACCTCAGTATTTGTAAGCTAAATTGGCAGCCTGATAAATCCCCAGCCGACAGGAAGCCCTCCCCGCTGGCAGTATATATTAGCTCACACATACACATAATAGACAGGTCATGTGACTAACAGCTGCCGTATTTCCTATATGGTACAGTTGTTGCTCTTGTAGTTTGTCTGCTTATTAATCAGATTTTTATTTTTGAAGGATAATACCAGACTTGTGTTTTAGGGCGAGTTTCATGTGTCAAGTTGTGTGTGTTGAGTTGCGTGCGGCGACATGCATGTAGCGACATGCATGTAGCGACTTTTGTGAGATAAGTTTTGTGTGGCGACATGCGTGTAGAAAGTTGTGTGCAGCAAGTTTTGCGCATGGCAAGTTTTGCGCGTGGCGAGTTTTATGTGTGGTGCATTTTGAGTATGTGCAAGTTTTGTGCGAGGCAACTTTTGCATGTGGCAAGTTTTCCATGAGGTGAGTTTCGCACATGTGGCAAGTTTTGCGTGAGCCTAGTTTCGCACATGTGGCAAGTTTTGAGTGAGCCTAGTTTCGCACATGTGGCAAGTTTTGCGTGAGCCTACTTTTGCACGTGGCGTGTTTTGAGCGGCGACTTTTGTGTTTCGTGTGTTCGTGTTTTGACTTTTATGTGGCAAGGTTGGTGTATGTGTGGTGAAATGTGTGCTGAGGGTGGTATATGTGTTCACGCACTTTTTCCATATTATGTAGATAGGGGAAAAATTGTTTGGTGAATTGGAACGCGCGGGGTTAAAATTTTGCCTCACAACATAGCCTATGATGCTCTCGGGGTCCAGACGTGTGACTGTGCAAAATTTTGTGGCTGTAGCTGCGACGGTGCAGATGCCAATCCCAGACATACACACACACACATTCAGCTTTATATATTAGATATACCTGTAAGTCATCTCCCCTGTATATAGTATATATCTGTATGTCATCTCCCCTCTATATAGTATATACCTGTATGTTATTGCCTCCTGTATATCATATATAGCTGTATATCATCTCCTCTGTATATAGTATATACCTGTATGCCATCTCCTCCTGGCTGTCAATTTGCCTCCAACACTTTTCCTTTCACTTTTCCCCATTATATAGACAGGGGCAAAATTGTTGGAATTGGAACGCGCGGGGTTAAAATTTCGCCTCACAACATAGCCTATGACGCACTCGGGGTCCAGACATGTGACTGCAAAATTTTGCGGCTGTAGCTGCGATGGTGCAGATGCCAATCCCAGACATACACACACACATTCAGCTTTATATATTAGATATACCTGTAAGTCATCTCCCCTCTATATAGTATATACCTGTATGTTATCGCCTCCTGTATATCATATATAGCTGTATATCATCTCCTCTGTATATAGTATATACCTGTATGCCATCTCCTCCTGGCTGTCAATTTGCCTCCAACACTTTTCCTTTCACTTTTCCCCATTATATAGACAGGGGCAAAATTGTTGGAATTGGAACGCGCGGGGTTAAAATTTCGCCTCACAACATAGCCTATGACGCACTCGGGGTCCAGACATGTGACTGCAAAATTTTGCGGCTGTAGCTGCGATGGTGCAGATGCCAATCCCGGACATACACACACACACATATTCAGCTTTATATATATGAATATTTAATTTTTGAAAGCGAGAAATATGAGATTGAACTTTCATTTTCTTGGAAGGACGTTGCTGTTTGGCTATGTTGAGAGGCAGCATCTTGGAGCGTGAACTCCAGTTGTGGACCAGTTTGTTTTTACATATTTTAAGTACCTCTACGAACAATGGAAACAAATGTTTGTAACACATTGGTGTGTAGGCTTTTTAACTTGCCATTTTTTGTTAATCTTTGAATAGTACAAACTGTGTCGGTATGATCTGTGCGTATCAGATTTTGGATTAACTTTTAGAACTTTAGCTTGTGAACATTCTTGATTATTATTATGTGCTAAAAAATTTTGTTATCGCCTCCATCCCATCAAAGCTGAAGTGTATTTGTTTAGTTCTGTATTTTAAAATAAAACTGTGGAAAACCTAAATAATTCCTGTATGGCAGTACTGGGACAAATTATTTAAATCCTTTATTAATTTTTGATCGGCAACTATCTTAGCAAACTCGTGAAAAGCTTCTCAACTGATAGGGCTGTGACAGTTATGACTCCTATAGAAGCATACTGTTAGGGTAGGACTGGCAAGTGTGAGGACTCTTGATGTGGATTGCCAGCTTACATTAATAACACAGGGCGTTATTACTAGGCTATGATCCAGATGCTTTGCATTCTCTGTGTGAACAATGCTGCAGATTATTTATTTGCACTGGTGTGCCAAATGGCCAATCCTTGATTGTAGGCTGGCTGTCTCATTGGTGTTATCGCACCTGTGTAGTTACCATCTTTACTTTGGTCCACTGCACCATGATAGTGCATTTGATTCAAGGCCTAGACAGGTAAGCATCTTTGCCTGTTTTTTTGTTTTCCTATAGAAGCATGTAAAGGCTGCAGCAGGACCACCAAGGAGATGTGTTGCAATGAATGAGGAATATGGTGATTCTGAGACTGCGCTGGACATGGTTCAAAGATTCGATTGCACCACCAGATTTTAACTGCAAGAAGGCAACAAAAAGGACTTATATTTTGATGGACCTATGTTTTAGTGCCACATAGGACATAGTAGGTTTCATGGAGAGTCAAGCCATTCAATGTATAATGGCTGAACCAAACTCGCTGTAATCCATGGATGTAATCCACATCTCCTTAAAAGACTCTAAGCAGGTCCGGACTGATCCTCCAATCCACACAGAAAATTTCCTGTAATTCGGGGCAATATTTTTCACCTGAATAGTCTTTGGTACTAGGGTTCTGATTTCCATGTAAATTCTATCGTCAAGACTTGGGAAGAGGGTAGATGCACTAGACGACAAGATGCTATTGAAAAGAGACCTTCGGATAGCTATAGCATATCCATAAATGCTTTCATTGATCATTTTGTGTACACCCTGGGCATCCATCCCAATGATAGGAGAAAATAGGCTTTCTGGTACAAGAAACCTCTGGGGGCCAATGGTAACGACATTCCCATCTGGAAAAGCGTATTCCTCTGAAACTTCTGCAGGTCACTTTTCCGCTTCCTCCTTTGGATCTAAAGCCACATAGCAAAATTTCTCCTTTATTTCTCTAGCAATGTCTTACCCTGCTCTTCTGACAAAGGAAAGTCCGGTCTACATAAGATGACTCGTTAACTTCGCTGGTCGGGAGATCACAGATTTTTTAAGACCATTTCCTGCATCAACAATCAAAAGTGTTCTTAGAATCAGCGTAGGATAACAATTACATTAGCTACAAATAACCAAAGGCAAATAATTCCTAACGAAAGATTCCTAAATATAAAATATAACTTTTATTAGTTATTTTAATATGTAAGGTTCAAAGTGTGCTATTAAAATTATATGCATTGAGGCGGTCACTAGACAGATCTGTTCTCTTGGAAAATCTGAGGAAGTTATTCCTAACCTTTACACCAACAGACTAAATATATATATTCCTCTGCTCCTAACCTCATTCTGTTATAGGTTATTTATATGTTGATCAGAAGAGTATAATTTATATATAAGCATTTGTCATATATAATTGTTATAGTACATTCATATATGTCCTTTTAGGATAAGTCGTTTATAGCGATTACATTGACATCTATAAGTCTCTAGAAATAATCTTGCTTCCCATAAGTTAAAATTTGAAATTTATTCCTAACAATGAGCAACAAAAGTAACAAACATCGCTCCACACAGAAATCTGTGTCACAATTAGATTCAGTCTTTTGTATAAGCCTGCAAGCATCTCCTCCTCAAACAGAAGATACCAAAAAGGATGATACTACATCCAAAATGCTACAGGAACTAGACAATATCATAAAAAAACAGTCCTCTGATTTGGACATTAATGTAAATAAAAAAACAAAAGGAAAAATATTAAAACAGTTGAGAAACCAATTTCAGATTCAGTGGAGGAGCTCTTGAAACCTCCCTGACAAGTAGTCCTGAAATAGACCTAGACTAGAAGACGACCTTCAAGTGGTGAAACCAAAAACTTATACAAATATCGATAATATTCAGGCAAAAGAAAAGGAGGCATCAGAACAATTTGTTAGAGACTTAGTACTTGCCCTTAATAGTCACCTAGAATCTATCCTAAATAAGCAAACTAAACTCCTACAGAAAAACCTTGACTCAATTAAATAGATTAGACAAAAGTGATAAAACAATAGAAATACTAGGAAAAAAAGGTGAATTCTTATATAAACAACAAAGTGACACCCAAGATGAGGTCCAATACCTACGTAGTAAACTGGCCGACTTAGAAGACCGAAACAGATTAAATAATCTTAAATTAAGAGGAATCTCTGAGAAAATCAGCCAAAATGACTTTCAAAAATACTTTAGTGGAATTCTGCTCAAAACCCTTCCTTCAATCTCAGAGACTGAACTCATGGTGGATAGAATTCACTGTTTACCTCGTCCCAAATCCATTTCACCAGAGGTCCCTAGGGACACCATTTTAAAACTCCACTTCTACTCCACTAAGGAGAAATTAATGGAGTACATGAGAATAAACAAACATCTACCTGCCCCATACGGTCACATTAAAGTTTTCACAGATTTGTCAAAAGCGATTGAGAAGGGGTATTTATGATCTCACAACGCACTTACGAAACAGGGTATAACATATAGGTGGGGTTTCCCGACTAAGTTGTTAGCTAACTACAAAGGAAAAATAATTCCAATACCCAGATCCTTTTCTGATCACTCCCCCATTTTAGGGGAGATATTGCTGGGAAGATCGGCGGATTCTTTCTCTCTGGAAGTGTAACTTTCTTTTATTACAATCCCCCAAAATTTAAAAAAGAAATTGAAAATGCTATATCCAACTACTTCAAAGAAAACAAAACAGAAAATATATGCCCATTTACATTATGGAACACCCATCGGTAATTAGAGGTTTAGTAATACATATAGCATCTATAAACAAAATACAAAACATGGAGAAAATTAGTAAACTACAAATGGATCTTAAAAATAAGGAAGATGCCTAACAAAAGTTATATAATCCCTCAACTGGTATTCACATTGAGATTCTTAAGCTGAGAACTGCACTTAGAACACCCCTATTTGGCGTGTATGAAAAATATGCTAAAATAATGAAATCTAACTACTAACTACTATTCCTCTTATAACAAGCCAACAAATTAATGGCCCAAATATTTAAAGCAATTAGAGTAAAAAATAGAATAAACTAAATACAATGATTCCTTTCTAGAACACCCTAAAGACATAGTCGATGCATTTGCGGAATATTACACATCCCTTTACAAACTTAAATTTGAAAATGGAACCCAACAAACGGTTCCAGCAAACAGGCTATTAATAGTTTTTTTGTCATGTTTAAACCTGCCAACAATCTCCGACCAACATTTATCTTCACTAAACTCTCCCATAAACGAAACAGAAACTATGGAAATTATTAAAAACCTACAGAAAAAAAAATCCCCAGGTCCAGACGGATTTTGCAACGAGTAATTTCAACTCTTTGCTCCCCAATTAGTGCCACACCTAGTAGAAGTATTAAACATAGCCTCCATAACCGGAGAGTTCCCTCCTGAGATGCTATAAGCTACTATAACTTTAATCACGAAGTCCAAGGGGGGCCTAGAACTGTTGAAAAACTATAGACCTATATCGCTAATTAATACTGATGTGAAAATATACTCTAAAATTACTGTGAATAGGCTAAGGAGCATATTACCAGATATCATTCACAGGGATCAATTGGGCTTCATGGAAGGACAGCAAACGATAGATGGCACCAGAACTCTCAATCTGATTAATATCATTAAGCATAACAAAATTCCCTCAATTTTACTGGCCTTAGATGCAGAATAGGATTTTGAAAGAATTGAGACTGCCACTTTGTTAAAATTCGGATTTAATACTCAACTGATCAGGACAATCATGGCCTTATACACATTAACATATTTGCAAATAACAATTTATCTAAAGAAGTACTAATATCAAATGGGACTAGGCAGGGTTGCCCACTTTCGCCACTACTCTTTGCTTTGGTCATGGAACCAATGGCGGAATATATAAGAACTAATCTAATATATAATTGCCTAGAATACTACTTCCTGCAATTTGTGCCAACTTCCGTGGCTTTGTCCGGAGCTAATGTCCGGAGCTAATGTCCGGAGATTAATTGCCTAGAATACTACTTCCTGCAATTTGTGCCAACTTCCGTGGCTTTGTCCGGAGCTAATGTCCGGAGCTAATGTCCGGAGATAAGTGACGTCAACAGTGTCCAGTGTCTGATTGGTTGCCGCCTGCTGCGAGCGACCAATCAGAAACGTGCCATACTGTGACACACTCCGCCCGCCATTTTGGTGTGATTTTTGAATTTTTACCTCACAGCAAGTTTCTACTGCGTGGAGGCGGGCCCAGTGACGTTGCTCTTCAAGCTCCTGCCGAATTTCGTCAAAAAAATGATAATACCATTTACCAAAACTATATATATTTAGTTGTGAAGTGGTTCAGTGACATTTTCACACCAATTTTGAACTTTTGTTTGGTGTTTTCTCCATATACTGCATATTATTTTTGTTCTTTCTTACTATTATTTATTAATTGTTTTATTCTTACATTTGAATAAATAAAGTATATAATGATTCTAGACTCCCGATTCTTTAGAATCGGGCTGCCATCTAGTAAATTAATAAAAGGCATTCAAATAGATTCAAACGAATATAAAATAAGCTTGTTTGCCGACGACATCATCCTTAGTCTATCCAATTCAACATCATCCTTAGCCTATCCAATTCCTCTCATTCCATCAAAGAAACCATGCAAGTTCTAATTCTCATATATCTCCTATTATAAAGTTAACATCATAAAAGAAAAAAATATTAGACTTTTTCATAAGCGATCTTACAATTAATGAAATTAAAAGATTTTCAACATTTGATTGGGAGAAAGAAGCCATTATTTATTTGGGTATTTATTTTGCTAGAAACAATAAGAAAACAATTGAATTAAACTTCACACAAATTATAAAGGATACCCAAATAGAGCTGAACAGCTTTTCCAAACATGAAATCTCCTAGGTAGGAAGAATTGTCAGTTTTAAGCTATTTACACTTCCAAAAATACTCTATATATTCACAGCCATCCCGCTGATCTTCACATCAAAGTTCCTAAGAAAACTACAAACACAACTAAATAGCTTCATATGGAACCGAAGAAAGGCTAGAATCACCTATAAGACTCTAGTTAAAAACAAATTAATAGAAGGACTATCCCTTCCAAATCTGGTCAACTATTACTACACAAATTTGTACAAACTATCCATTAATTGGGTCAAAGGGGGTAATGTTCCACTGTGGGTCGAAATTGAAATGAGCCAAAATAATAATATCCCCCAATCTAAGTTCATCCTTGATTATTTACTTTACCCTGATTCAGTGATCCTCTCATCTCCTACTTTACTAGCTGTCCTTACGGCATGGAAATACCTAGCAAATACTCAAAGGAAAAGGAGTAAAAGGTTTGACCAAATTAAGAATGCAACCTTAAGATTTTTTAGCCTGTTAATAGGGGAATCAACTCGTGATTTATGGAAAAATAAAAAAAAACTTACTAAAATGAAAGATTTACATAATGGTTAAGAGTTTAAAACTAAAAAAAAAAATACTAACAGAACGATATGACTTTTGTAACCAAGACTTCAACCACACATTTTACATCTACTGAGGAAAAAGTCCCTAGTAACAGAACTCACAAGTCAATTAATATGCAACCCAAATAATAAAATTTACTGGACTAGATCTAGTTTTTGAAAAAACAACAGCCATGGTAAATTGGGAAAAAGACCTTAAAATATCGGTCACCCATGAGCAATGGCCCTATAAAATACTCATCTAACATTTGTGCTTCACTAACACGAATCTTATTGCAAAATAGTATCCAGGTGGTACTTCACCCCAGCAAAACTAGCTAGGATATGTCCAAATATATCACCTGAACGCTGGAGAGGCTGTGGCCTCATAGGTGACCTAGTAGATGCTGTTAGGGCTGGCGGAACGAGTAAATATAGATGTTATTATTGGTGCGTTTGCAGCCCGAGGTCCACCGTGCAGGAGGAGAACCTGCTGCTAGCAAACGACACGATATGTATAAGCGAGATCTGTTACATCACAGCGTCGAAAAGCACTGTGTCCTGTTAAGCTCACAGGATTACACAGCTAACTGCTGAGCTGATAGCAGTCAGTGGTCATGCAGTCAGATGAGCACACAAACAATTCCTCAGTGGAGGTGTCGGTATTCTAGTGGCTTATTTCAGCCGGGCCCTGAATACATGCAAACAAACTTTTCACCGGAGTTGCCGGTATTCTAGTGGCTTATTTCAGCCGAGCCCTGACCACAAGCATACATGACCACACTGGCGCAAAGCTCATAACAAAGATTGATACTAGCGCATGGCCGTGCGGCCATGCAAACCTTTTATAGTTGCAGCAACTTCAGGACCTTCCTAGAGGACCAATGGGAGTTGCTTCAGGACTTGAGCGTGTGACCCCTGACCTCCAATGAGAGGTCTTCCTTTGGGCATGCTCAGAAGAGAGAAAGCAGGACTTAGTCCCAGAAGCGAGTCCTAGCCGCTGACCAGTACTAGCTATAATGGCAGAGCCTGGAAGAACAGCAGTAGCCAGACGCAGAGTATCTGCCTGAGCCAGACGCTGGGACCGACGTCTCTGCCGAGCAGGCTCCACTGCGGCTGGAGAAGAATGGGAGACCGTAGCAGAGATGGCTCAAGATTTCCCTTGTGCAGAGGCGGGAACTCGAGCCCTAACACATGCCTTCTGGGAATGTCCTAAGATTATTTCTTTGTGGAAAGAATTATCAACATTAACTAATTTACCAAACAAAAAATAACCCTCACACCCCAGACGGCACTATTATCACTGGAATTAGAAGAAATTTAACTACAATATAGAGCAATAGTGATTCATTTATTTCTAATTACTAAAAATGCAATTGCAGCTTTATGGCAATAAGAGACTGTCCCAGTTATTCAAGATATTGTGGATAAAATGTCACTCCACAATTCCTATGACAAAGCCCTCACAAATGCCAACAATTACTTTGCAACTTATTTTAAGAGATGGGAATACTGGAACAACTTTAATTCCTGATCATGTGCTAAGATGTCTCTCCTTAATATGCAGCTATTTGTAAAATGTTTTAATTCTCTTCAAAGAACAACTGTAATTACATACCGCATTATAAGGTTTATAAACATTACTGTTAAGTGTTTACCTTTTTTCTTTGTATTGTTTCCTAAAGCTTGTTTAGAAATGTAATACTACTGAATCCTTCTCTACCACATTTATCCTATTTTATTGATATAATTTTCAATAAAGTTATTTGAAAAAGGAATATTTATGCAGGAGTTTTAAAGGGACTCTGTCACCTGAATTTGGAGGGAACAATTTTCAGCCATAGAGGCGGGGTTTTCGGGTGTTTGATTCACCCTTTCCTTACCCGCTGGCTGCAATATTGGATTGAAGTTCATTCTTTGTCCTCCATAGTACACACCTGGGCAGGCATGTACTATGGATGACAGAGAATGAACTTCAATCCAATATTGCAGCCAGCATGCAGCCAGCGGGTAAGGAAAGGGTGAATCAAACACCCGAAAACCCCGCCTTTATGGCTGAAAATTGTTCCCTTCAAATTCAGGTGACAGAGTCCCTTTAAAGTCAGACAAAAATGGGATTTCTCATGGTGGCCATGTATTTCTTTTCAGCATTTGGTCAAGAACATTATTCATACATTTGCTCTTAAGTCAGCCAGAAATAGGATTTGGGGATTAGAGTTAGGGTACCGTCACACAGTGCAATTTTCATCGCTACGACGGCACGATTCGTGACGTTCGAGCGATATAGTTACGATATCGCAGTGTCTGACACGCTCCTGCGATCAGGGACCCCGCTGAGAATCGTACGTCGTAGCAGATCGTTTGAAACTTTCTTTCGTCGTCTAGTGTCCCGCTGTGGCGGCATGATCGCATGGTGTAACATATATCGCATAGTAACCAACGGCTTCTACATCGCACATACGTCATGAAATTATCGCTCCAGCGTCGTAGATCGCAAAGTGTGACAGCAGTCTACGACGCTGGAGCGATATTGTTACGATGCTGGAGCGTCACGGATCGTACCGTTGTAGCGATGAAAATTGCACTGTGTGACGGTACCCTTAGATGATGGCTGAATGACTCAGCCATCTGCCGGGATAGAGGCAGGCCTCTCCATTCATTCTCTACTGATGAGCGCTGTATATGGTTGTTAAGGGGTTAAATTAAAGATACCTTACAGAGGTAATCCTATTTTACACATGCTTGATTGGTGTGGGTCCTATGTTTCGGACACTTCCAAATTGGCAGAACAACTCACCGCCATGTTGACTTACGGCCATTGTTGTCCCTGTAGAATTTATTACAGATGTGGAATACATTTGCTTGTCTCTTTTTGTAAATCCAATAGACATCAATAGAGAAAGCCCTGCACAAGCAATCCCACATCTCTATTAAAACCAATAGAGGCTACCATGAATCAGCAAATGAGGTGATAGGACCTCTAGTCTTATTTTACATGAAGGCCCCATAGAATGGACACCTACCATTTGATGGTCCACCCTCCGGCCAATGAGCACATGTTCACTTTTGATCTTGTACTGAGCACATACATCATAAGGATAGAATACCTGAGCAACAGGTGGGATAGACTTCTGCAAAAATGTATGGGCCCTGCTGTTGTTGAACCTCATAATTTTAGAACCTGAACCCAATGGATAATCCTGTGGATTTCTTGTGGTCTGGTCAGCTATGCGTTCTGCTCTGGTCTGATCCCATATTCATATTTTTATTAGTGCTCTACACTTTACATTTATAGACCTCTCTCTAGTATGGACCTGCATACTAACATGTCTGATTTGAGCCTTATAAAAAGTATTTTCACTCTTTCATATTTCTGTACAGATAATTTACCATCTAATAGCAAGGACAGCTCCGCTACAGAGGAGAGGTAAGTTATGTCACATTCATCTACCTCTATATAAAGCCATCAACTAGGTAAGATGTTTCATGTGGATTTATATATGATTCCTTATCTTTCCCACAACACCACTATGTAACATCCCCGTCTCTTTCCTGGAAGACATTTCTCCTACTTCCATCTATGTTACCAACTTCCAGGAAACAAAGGAAGTGCTGGTGGAGCGACTGTACAATCTAACCAACAGGAAAGTCTTCAATAATAAGGTATCACATCTTATTATCGGTGTCTGGGTGATACATGACATCTCTATTATCTCCACGTTTAATTAATAAATTCCAAGAAAAATGGCTGTAACTTTCTGAAAGGCATTCTAACTAGTGATGAGCGAGTATACTCGTTGCTCGGGTTTTCCCGAGCATGCTCGGGTGGTCTCCGAGTATTCGTAACTGCTTGGAGATTTAGTTTTTTTTGCCTCAGCTGCATTATTTGCAGCTGATAGACAGCTTGAATACATGTGGGGATCACCTAGCAACCAGGCAACCCCCACATGTACTCAGGCTGGCTAGCAGCCGTAAATTATGCAGCTGCGTCAACAAAAACTAAATCTCCGAGCAATTACAAATACTCGGAGACCACCCGAGCAACGAGTACACTCGCTCATCACTAATCCTAACCGATTTGTCATGTTTCTGAAATATAACTATTGAATATCTCAAGTAAATGTCATTTGGTTTGTTAAATGTCATCACCCTCTTCTTATCTGTGGGATGAGTGGAAACCTTAGATGATCTACCATGCAGACACAAAAAGATTAGCAACTTTTGGCTTGAAGTTCACAGGATTTTTACATTTATATATAAAAAACCATTTAGTTGATATTTGGATATTTTAGAATAAGTTTATTTTTATTTCTGTTCTCACATCTTGGACTTCTCTGTAGACCCCATGCCCCATACAAATAGACCAGTGCTGTAAATCACAAATGAGAGTTGGGGACTTTGTAAGATTGAGGTCAAAGAGTTTACAGATGTAATGGAATTTGTTTCCTCTATTTTAGCTACCTGTGAAAATGGACATTTTATGGAATAAGAGGCTGACATCAGCATTAGCTCAATGCCACCAGGAGTTGGAGAACCACAGCTTCTCAGTTATTGAGCTTTCAGAAAAAGTCTGTGATTCTGCTGGTAGGTTTCACATCACATCCATCCTGCAGCTTCATAAGACAACCTGTATACAGGGCAAAAAAAAAAATGCTACTTGTGACGTAGTACATCTTATAAACTCACTCAACATACTGTCATAAGAAAAACTAAGTACACCCTCTTTGAATTCTGATATTTTAACATATCAGGAGAAAATTAAAAAAGCATCAGGTCCTTAGAAAGTCCTAAAAGTAGCGAAATAGAATCTCAGAAAACAACGATAAAAAATACTGCATCATTATTTAACAAAACATAGGCCAAAATGCAAGAGCAATGTGTGATAAATTAAGCACATTATTGATGCAACTTCAAGTTATTGCTGCTAAAGATGATTCTAAAAGCTATTGATTAATGGGGTGTACTTATTTTGCCCTCTCTGCTTCTGCATTTTGAAGTATCTTTTGGGAAAATAAATAATGGCACGGTTGACTTGTTACGTGTTGTTCATCTCAGGATGTACTTTGTTCTGATATGTAAAACCAAACAGTTTAATCATAACTGTATAAACTCTTATTTTAGTGTGAGTATGATCCTCAATTGCGCACGAGATGTGCCATGCCGCCTGTTGGATAGTGAACGCAGAGACAACCATGGCCCGTTGAGGCAGGCTTTCACAAGAAGGGTAAATCGTATCCATCCTGAGCTGCCAATAGTGCCAGAAAATCAGTTTTACCATCCAAAATAAGCACAACTACAAATGCTCCATGTGTGATAAAGAGTAAGTAGAGTTTATGATTTATCTCATGAAACACAATCACTGCGGAGAGACATCAGTGTGGTTCTGTTGGTATAATGTTTTTATACTTTACTACTATCAGAGCGGACTGACGTCGGGGGTTGTAGGGTTTATGATGCTACATGTTATATTTTCTGCACTGGGGCCATTTCTTTATATATTGATTTCAGTTTGTTCTTTTTAATATAATCCTTGGTATTAATGAACGTCTATTTCAGTCCGATAACCAATATTCCTTGCATCTTTGCAGAATTGGGCGTTTTAAAAAAATACCTGACAATAAATGTTATTGCCGCAGGTGCGGAGGCCGAATGCGTCAACTGTCCATCAGCTAAACATGTAACTATCCTTCAGAATATTTAGTCTCTAATATTTTTTCTTTATAATTTAAAGTTCAAACCCTTTTATATATTTTTTCCAGAGTAGCGAGACAATATCTGCATTCATCACCAGCACATTAGCAGCAAATATTCAGAATCCGTCCTCACTGGTTACCAGATAAACCCTGGTTACATTTCCCATAACTCGCTGGATAAGGAATGATTGACAATTCTCAGCAATTATCTATAATGCTTTGGAAAACCTTCTATGATTTTAACCCCTTCGCAACATGCGCCGTACTAGTACTGCGCTGCCGGCACTGCATTAGTGCCAGCAGCAGTACTAGTACGGCGCACCGATCACCAAGGTCTCGCGCTGAGCGCCGCGGTGATCGGGTGCGGGTGTCAGCTGTATACGACAGCTGACACCTCGCAGCAATGCCCACGATCGGCGCTATCGCCGATCGCGGGCATTTAACCCCTCTGATGCCGCTGTCAGTAGTGACAGCGGCATAGAGGGGGATCGCGCAGGGACGGGGGCTCCCTGCGCTCTCCCACCGGAGCAACGCAATGAGATCGCGTTGCTCCGGTGACCCGGAAGGAGTCCCCGGATTCAAGATGGCCGCCGGACTCCTTCCGGGTCATGAAGTGACCTGGCTAGCCGGCGCCTGCTGAGAGCAGGCGCTGGAGAGCCAGCTAAGCTGCCTGTCAGATCGTTGATCTGACAGTGTGCTATGCACACTGTCAGATCAACGATCTGATCTAATACAGAGATGTCCCACCCTGGGACAATGTTAGAAAGTAAAAAAAAAAAAAAATAGAATGTGTAAAAAAAAAAATAAAAAAAAAATCCCCAAATAAAAAAAAAAAAACATTTCCCAATAAATCCATTTATGTAAAAAAAAAAAAAAAACAATAAATGTAAACATATTTGGTATCCCCGCGCCCGTAACGACCCGCTCTATAAAACTATCCCACTAGTTAACCCCTTCAGTGAACACCGCAAAAAAAAAAAAAAAAAAAAAAAGGCAAAAAACAACGCTTTATTATCATACAGGCGAAAAAAAAGTGGAATAACACGCGATCAAAACGACGGATATAAATACCGTATATACTCGAGTATAAGCCGAGATTTTCAGCCCAAATTTTTGGGCTGAAAGCGCCCCCCTCGGCTTATACTCGAGTCACGGTAGTGGTGGGGTCGGCGGGTGAGGGGGAGAGGGCGCTGAGGTATACTTACCTAGTCCCAGCGATCCTCGCGCTGTCCCTGCCTTCCTCCCCGTCTTCTGTGCTGCAGCGTCTTCCCCTCTTCAGCGGTCACGTGGGACCGCTCATTAGAGATATGAATAAGCGGCTCCACCTCCCATAGGGGCGGAGCCGCCTTTTCATTTCTCTAATCAGCGGTGCCGGTGACCGCTGACAGGAAGATGCTGCAGCACAGAAGACGGGGAGGAAGGCAGGGACAGCGCGAGGATCGCTGGGACTAGGTAAGTATGTTATATTCACCTGTCCGCGTTCCAGCCGCCGGGCGTCGCTCCATCTTCCCGGCCGGCGCCTCCATCTTCCCGGCGTCTGCGCTCTGCCTGTTCAGGCAGAGGGCGCGATGACGCATATAGTGTGCGCGGCGCCCTCTGCCTGATCAGTCAGAGCAGAGACGCCGGGAAGATGGAGGCGCCGGGACCGGACGCTGGGAGCTGCAATCAAGGGAGGTGAGTATGTGGTTTTTTTTTTTATTGCAGCAGCAGCAGCGGCAGCACAGATTTATGTGCAGCATCTATGGGGGCAGTATGAACGGCACACAGCACTATATGGGGGCAGTATAATAATAATAATAATAATCTTTATTTTTATATAGCGCTAACATATTCCGCAGCGCTTTACAGTTTGCACACATTATCATCGCTGTCCCCGATTGGGCTCACAATCTAGAATTCCTATCAGTATGTCTTTGGAATGTGGGAGGAAACCGGAGTGCCCGGAGGAAACCCACGCAAACACAGAGAGAACATACAAACTCTTTGCAGATGTTGTCCTGGGTGGGATTGGAACCCAGGACCCCAGTGCTGCAAGGCTGCTGTGCTAACCACTGCGCCACCGTGCTGCAGTATGAACGGCACACAGCACTATATGGGGGCAGTATGAACGGCACACAGCACTATATGGGGGCAGTATGAACGGCACACAGCACTATATGGGGGCAGTATGAACGGCACACAGCACTATATGGGGGCAGTATGAACGGCACACAGCACTATATGGGGGCAGTATGAACGGCACACAGCACTATATGGGGGCAGTATGAACGGCACACAGCACTATATGAGGCATCTGCAGCATCTATGGGGCAGTATGAACGGCACACAGCACTATATGGGGGCAGTATGAACGGCACACAGCACTATATGGGGGCAGTATGAACGGCACACAGCACTATATGGGGGCAGTATGAACGGCACACAGCACTATATGGGGGCAGTATGAACGGCACACAGCACTATATGGGGGCAGTATGAACGGCACACAGCACTATATGAGGCATCTGTGCAGCATCTATGGGGCAGTATGAACGGCACACAGCACTATATGGGGGCAGTATGAACGGCACACAGCACTATATGGGGGCAGTATGAACGGCACACAGCACTATATGGGGGCAGTATGAACGGCACACAGCACTATATGGGGGCAGTATGAACGGCACACAGCACTATATGGGGGCAGTATGAACGGCACACAGCACTATATGGGGGCAGTATGAACGGCACACAGCACTATATGGGGGCAGTATGAACGGCACACAGCACTATATGGGGGCAGTATGAACGGCACACAGCACTATATGGGGGCAGTATGAACGGCACACAGCACTATATGGGGGCAGTATGAACGGCACACAGCACTATATGGGGGCAGTATGAACGGCACACCGCACTATATGGGGGCAGTATGAACGGCACACCGCACTATATGGGGGCAGTATGAACGGCACACCGCACTATATGGGGGCAGTATGAACGGCACACAGCACTATATGGCACAGCTATGGGGAAATAATGATCTATTTTTATTTTTGAAATTCACCGGTAAATGCTACATTTCCACCCTAGGCTTATACTCGAGTCAATAAGTTTTCCCAGTTTTTTGTGGCAAAATTAGAGGGGTCGGCTTATACTCGGGTCGGCTTATACTCGAGTATATACGGTAACCATGGTACCGCTGAAAACGTCATCTTGTCCCGCAAAAAAAAAGCCGCCATACAGCATCATCAGCAGAAAAATAAAAAAGTTATAGCTCTCAGAATAATGCGATGCAAAAACAATTATTTTTTTATATAAAATAGTTTTTATTGTGTAACAGCGCCAAAACATAAAAAAATTACATAAATGAGGTATCGCTGTAATCGTACTGACCCGAAGAATAAAACTGCTTTATCCATTTTACCACACGTGGAACGGTATAAACGCCCCCCCCCCCCTAAAAGAAATTCAGGAATTGCTGGTTTTTGTTCATTCCGCCTCCCAAAAATCGGAATAAAAAGCGATCAAAAAATGTCATCTGCCCGAAAATGTTACCAATAAAAACGTCAACTCGTCCCGCAAAAAACAAGACCTCATATGACTCTGTGGGCCAAAATATGGATAAATTATAGCTCTCAAAATGTGGTGATGCAAAAACTATTTTTTGCAATAAAAAGCGTCTTTTAGTGTGTGACAGCTGCCAATCATAAAAATCCGCCAAAAAAACGCTATAAAAGTAAATCAAACCCCCCTTCATCACCCCCTTAGTTAGGGAAAAATAATAAAATGTAAAAAAAATGTATTTATTTCCATTTTCCCATTAGTGCTAGGGTTAGGGCTAGGGTTAGGGTTGGGGTTAGGGCTAGGGTTAGGGTTGGGGTTAGGGCTAGGGTTGGGGTTAGGGCTAGGGTTGGGGTTAGGGCTAGGGTTGGGGTTAGGGCTAGGGTTGGGGTTAGGGCTAGGGTTAGGGTTTCAGTTATAATTGGGGCTTTTCACTGTTTAGGCACATCAGGGGGCGTCCGATCTCAATTCCAGCCAATTCTGCTTTGAAAAAGTAAAACAGTGCTCCTTCCCTTCCGAGTTCTCCTGTGTGCCCAAACAGTGGTTCCCCCCAACATATGGGGTATCAGCGTTCTCAGGACAAGTTGGACAACAACTTTTGGGGTCCAATTTGTCCTGTTACCCTTGGGAAAATAAAAACATAGGGGATAAAATATCATTTTCGTGGAAAAAAAAATATTTTTTATTTTCACGGCTCTGCGTTATAAACTGTAGTGAAACACTTGTTGGTTCAAAGCTCTCACAACACATCTAGATAAGTTCCTTTGGGGGTCTAGTTTCCAATATGGGGTCACTTGTGGGGGGTTTCTACTGTTTAGGTACATTAGGGGCTCTGCAAATGCAACATGACACCTGCAGTCCATTCCATCTAAGTCTGCATTTCAAACGGTGCTCCTTCCCTTCCGAGCTCTGCCATGCACTCAAACGGTGGTTCCCCCCCACATGTGGGGTATCAGCGTACTCAGGACAAATTGGACAATAACATTTGTGGTCCAATTTCTCCTGTTACCCTTGGGAAAAAAAAAATTGCGGGCTAAAACATCATTTTGTGGAAAGAAAAAATGATTTTTTAATTTTCACAATGCTACATTCTAAACTTTAGTGAAACAATTGGGGGTTAAAAGTGCTCACCACACATCTAGATAAGTTCCTTAGGGGGTCTACTTTCCAAAATGGTGTCACTTGTGGGGGTTTCCACTGTTTAGGCACATCAGGGGCTCTCCAATCGTGACATGGGCTCCGATCTCAATTCCAGCAAATCTTGCATTGAAAAGTCAAATGGCGCTCCTTCCCTTCCGAGCTCTGCCATGTGCCCAAACAGTGGTTTACCCCCACATATGGGGTATCGGCGTACTCAGGACAAATTGTACAACGACTTTTGTGGTCCAATTTCTCCTGTTACCCTTGGTAAAATGAAACAAATTGGACCTGAAGTAAAAATTTTGTGAAAAAAAAGTTAAATGTTCAATTTTTTTAAACATTCAAAAAATTCCTGTGAAGCACCTGAAGGGTTAATAAACTTTTTGAATGTGGTTTTGAGTACCTTGAGGGGTGCAGTTTTTAGAATGGTGTCACTTTTGGGCATTTTCTGTCATATAGATCCCTCAAAGTCACTTCAAGTGTGAGGTGGTCCGTAAAAAAATGGTTTTGCAAATTTTGTTGCAAAAATGAGAAATCGCTGGTCAACTTTTAACCCTTATAACGTCCTAACAAAAAAAAAATTATGTTTCCAAAATTGTGCTGATGTAAAGCAGACATGTGGAAAATGTTGTTTATTAACTATATTATGTGATATAACTCTCTAATTTAAGGGCATAAAAACTAAGAGTTTGAAAATTGCTAAATTTTCATAATTTCCGACAAATTTTTGTTTTTTCACAAATAAATGCAAGTCATATCGAAGAAGTTTTACCACTATCATGAAGTACAATATGTCACGAGAAAACAGTGTCAGAATCACCAGGATCCGTTGAAGCGTTTCAGAGTTATGACCTCATAAAGTGACAGTGGTCAGAATTGTAAAAATTGGCCCTGTCACTTAGGTGAAAACAGGCTTTGGGGTGAAGGGGTTAAGCTTTGTTGGATGTAATTATTTTTCTTTATATTTTTTCAGGTTCATTATTTGAACATTGAGACTTATCTAAATATCGCCATCATATCTACCTGTGATGGAGGTAAGAAAAACTCCTCCACTATCGTCAGCAATCAGTAATAAGTGATTTTTAAAATATTGAGAATCTTGTGTCTCTAATTTAGTCTCTTAATGAGTTTTATCATTTAAAGTTTCAATGTTTTTATATATTTTGCCTTTTTTCACCATGTAGGTAGACAATCAGTTTACGTCATCATCACAAGCAGCTAACAGCAAACATCCAGAATCCACCTATTTTTATTGACACAAAGCTTCCAACATGTATTTTCCAGGTAAATATTTCTGTGTTTTTCCTCTATTCATATATGTTCTTCATGTCAATACTAAATCATTGTAAGTAACAATCATTCTTGTTTTCAAAAAGTGCAACAGCGAGGACATGATAATGTAAGCATGCTGTAATAGAAGAAATGCAATATGGTTTTTATTACTGGATTTATTTCTAATAATTTTTTTTTTTTTTGCTTGAAAATTTTTAAAATTCTGGTTGACAAAAGTAGGAAATGATGAAAGTTATCAGCCTACTGTTGAGGAAGAATCACCAACACACAATCCGACGGGCGAGATTAGTCCCTCAAACATTACATGCCGTATAGATCTATTGTGAGTGCTCTCACCATAGTCACATGTTGCATTTTTCTATCATTACACTAATATTGGCAACTTCTTATGTTCAATTTCCAAATTGGCCTTTTTTGTAGACAATATATAATGCAATATTTCATGTCTATTTCTACTTCAGCTAATGACCAAAAATATAATGGTGAAGTTGCCTTTGCTGAGTTTGTTTCATTTGATAACCAGAACATATTGTCAAGTTTTTTAAAAGCATGTCATTTAATTGGTTTCAGGTTAATGAGAAAGGCTACTTATCACTTCTATACAGGTATACAAAAAGTGGTAGGGGTGCACCACTATAATAATAAGAATATATTATAAGGCAGGGTGCTACACTAAGCATGGAAAAAGCAAATGAGACCAAGAAAAAGAAAGCCGATGCATATAAATGTGCACACCTGCTGCATAATACCCAGAAAATAGTATATATTTTTATTACAATAGCAAAGACAAATACAGAATATAAAATCAATTAAAAACATGTAACAAAGCACAACACCCCTACCAAACAGCCTGTATAAAGCAATATATAATACAAGCTATTGAACCCGTTCTACGCCCGGGTGGCGAGCATTTATATTGGTATATTTTCTCCATCATGGTATGTGCTGCTCCATCCTGCGTCCCCATCCTGTCATGCGCTGCTCCATCCTGCGTCCCCATCCTGTCATGTGCTGCTCCATCCTGCGTCCCCATCCTGTCATGCGCTGCTCCATCCTGCGTCCCCATCCTGTCATGCGCTGCTCCATCCTGCGTCCCCATCTTTATGTGCTGCTGCATCCTGCGTCCCCATCCTTATGTGCTGCTCCATCCTGCGTCCCCATCCTGTTATGTGCTGCTCCATCCTGCGTCCCCATCCTTATGTGCTGCTCCCATCCTGCATCCCCATCCTTATGTGCTGCTCCATCCTGCGTCCCCATCCTGTTATGTGCTGCTCCATCCTGCGTCCCCATTCTTATGTGCTGCTCCATCCTGCGTCCCCATCCTTATGTGCTGCTCCATCCTGCGTCCCCATCCTTATGTGCTGCTCCATCCTGCGTCCCCATCCTTATGTTCATGCTGCATCCTGCGTCCACATCCTTATGTGCTGCTCCATCCTGCGTCCCCATCCTTATGTGCTGCTCCATCCTGCGTCCCCATACTGTTATGTGCTGCTCCATCCTGCGTCCCCATCCTTATGTGCTGCTCCATCCTGCGTCCCCATCCTTATGTGCTGCTCCATCCTGCGTCCCCATCCATATGTGCTGCTCCATCCTGCGTCCCCATCCTTATGTGCTGCTCCATCCTGCGTCCCCATCCTTATGTCCTGCTCCATCCTGCGTCCCCATACTGTTATGTGCTGCTCCATCCTGCGTCCCCATCCTTATGTGCTGCTGCATCCTGCGTCCCCATCCTTATGTGCTGCTCCATCCTGCGTCCCCATCCTTATGTGCTGCTCCATCCTGCGTCCCCATCCTTATGTGCTGCTCCATCCTGCGTCCCCATCCTTATGTGCTGCTCCATCCTGCGTCCCCATCCTTATGTGCTGCTCCATCCTGCGTCCCCATCCTTATGTGCTGCTCCATCCTGCGTCCCCATCCTTATGTGCTGCTCCATCCTGCGTCCCGATCCTTATGTGCTGCTCCATCCTGCGTCCCCATCCTTATGTGCTGCTCCATCCTGCGTCCCCATCCTTATATGCTGCTCCATCCTGCGTCCCCATACTGCCTCTGACCCGCTCGGCGCCGAGTGCTGGGGGGCCTGAGCAGGCGGGGACACCGGCGCGTTGTGGGGGTCAGGTGCCGGTATCGCCGCCAGAGCAGGCCCCCCCAGCACTTACTATACTCACCTGTCCGGCGTTCCATCGCTGAGCGCCGCCATCTTCCCGGTCTCCTGGCTGTGACTGTTCAGTCAGAGGGCGGCGCCAGCGCGCATTAAGCGCGTCATCGCGCCCTCTGAACTGAAGGCCACAGACCAAAGACCGGGAAGATGGCGCCGCTCAGCGATGGAACGGGGACAGGTGAATATAGGCCGATACTCACCCTCCTGGCGGTCCCTGCTTCTGCGGTGGAGATCGCGGTGTGTGTTCAGTGTGAACGCACACCGCGATCTCCCGGGAGCGTTGCTCTGTGAGGCCCAGACTGCGCCGGCGCTTGCGCAGTCTATAGAGGCTTCGGACAGAGTGACGCTCCCAGCGTTATATTATAGATAATATGGTGCACACACTGCTAATGCTATGACCAACACACAAGGCACTGTAGAAATATCACATATAGTACAATAATCACGTGTGAAACCAACATATAATATATGACAACCAAATGACGCTAAATCATGGCCTGAGAATGACAAGAAATGGGCGTCCCCAATTATGTCAAAGAGATGCCTGTGAGCATAAAGTGTGCTGATGTATAAAATGGAGCAATAACCCTATCAAAATCAGAATAGGACTGCAAAAAGGATAAACCCAGCCACATGCAAAATTGCAAATGTGAACTGAGAAATCTTCCAGATGAAGAAACAAGGTCTGGTGTGGCAAATAATGAGGATGATAATGCATAAGAACCAGCCTAAAGCATGGTGTAACTGATCAGACCTTGGGGAAAGCAGGATTTGTTCAGTGCATGAAGATAATTACCACTGGAGTGCAAGTCCAAGAAGTGGTAGGGCAAAGCATGGCTGAAGGCAGGGTGTGGGAAGAACCCACGCGTATCGCTGCCAGCAAGCAGCTTCGTCAGCTCCCTGCTGACATTAATAGTCATAAATTGTTTTGCTTCTAATTTTTCTGAGTTAGATATAAAATCCATTAAAAATAAATCTATTAACTCTAGTTTTGGATTTTTGCTCTGCAAATCGATGGCTGTAGATAAACACATTACAATCAATGTTGCCTACTTGTGTTATTCATCCATCATCTGCCTTGAACAGCCGAGAGGAGAGGAGCGCTGTCTGCGGCTGTTAAACTGTTAAATGCCATTGTCAATCTGTGACAATAGCATTTAATGTGCACCGGCAGGGGGGTGGTTTCACAGTTCTATGTGTCCACATGTACTTTAGCAATAACAGACTGACTCCTTTTTTGTGTTGAATCATCTAGTGAGCGTGTGTAAAGGTAATTAGTAAGGCAGGGGAAGATGTAAAATCATCTATTGAGAATGGTGGATTTTGTGTTTTCATCTGTGTAGTGTGTAAGGCCACGTTCACTATTTAAAGCATTACTGTCTGCAAGCCAAAACCTGGAGTGGAACAATCAGAGGAGAAGTATAAAAGAAACACGTCACCACTTCTGTATTTTTCACCCACTCCTGGTTTTGGCTGACAAATACTGACCAGATACTGAAGTGAAATACTGACCAGATACTGAAAGTGTGAACTTGGCCCAAAGGTGATGTCTGCCATTGTAATCCTGACTCTGATGATAATGAGCCTGATGAAAATTTCCTGTAAGGACAGGAAGTATGAGTGTATACTTTAGCCCTAGTGGGCAATGTGAAAATGGTAATATTACTAATTTCATTTTTCTTTAAATGAAAATTTTTTAAAAAAATTGCAATTTTTATGTTAATACATGTGTTAGGTGTCAAGTTACCACCACTGCACAGGGGGAATCTCGAACCATGTCCTCTGCGGTGTCCCATTCTTCCCCAGCCACAGAAGAACCTGGTCAGCAGAGACGTCAGTCCCAGTGTCTTGCTCAAGCTGATGCTGTGTGTCTGGTTACTGCTGCTGTCCCAGGTCCAGCTATTGTAACCAGCATTAGTCAGCGGCGAGCAGACGCTGCAGGGACTAAGTCCTGCTTTTTGCCTACTGAGCATGCCCGCAGGACGACCTCTCATTGGAGGTTGGGGGTCACATGCCCAGGTCCTCAAGCGGCTCCGATTAGACCACTAGCAAGGTCCCGGAAGGCTGCAACTATAAAAGGTTTGCATGGCTGCTCGGCCATGCACTAGTATAAACTGAAATCTGTGTGTGTGTGGATTTGTGTATGCTATCTGGTGAAAGTTCCTAATCAACCCCTTCCCTAGCGTTGTTGTATGTGGTCAGGTGTTTGGAGCTGACTAGCGCCAGTTAGTGTCATCCAGCACGAGGCACGATCCTACAGCGTCAATTTACCAGCGTTCACCAGGGCGGCGCTGTGCACAACTAGTGCGCTTTCCTGTCTCTTGTGAGGGCAGTTAGTGGGGTCCGCCAGAGCGGTGCTGCGCGCACTCAGTGGGTCTAGAGGGACTCTATCCCCGTGTCCTTGGGGCAGAGTACTGTGACTGTACACTAGCATTCATTCAGCGGTATTGCGGCCCTGTGACACACTAGCATTCATTCAGCGGTATTGCGGCCCTGTGACACACTAGCATTCATTCAGCGGTATTGCGGCCCTGTGACGCAACAGGGTCCGTCTCCTTACACACCGGGTGATGTTAACCTGTGTGTGTTCTCATTATACCCCCATATACTGTCCGTCATTACCGAGCACCAAGTAATATTTTCTGCATGGAGGACCCAGGGCTGCGAACGCACCTTATACCTTCTTTTATATTATTTGGTGCGTTCCGCCAGCCCTAACTACATGTAACACAAACACCTGCCTTAAACAATAGGACACTCTCTGATGACACATTCCCTTTAGGTTCCCAAACCTTGATTCATCTGATTCTTATCCAGAACTATATAAGCGTTTTTGTCCTCAAGTTATCTGTGATGACAAAATTTCCCTATTTACCATAGGGTTTACAATCTATGTTATTATTCTTCCTCAAATAATCAAGCGCTATTCTTTGGCTTTTAGATTTCAAAACTTCTTTGATTTGCAGAATCTCCTCAGAGACCTTTTCAACAAATGTTTCTACATTGGCACAGTGTGAAAAAAGTGAAGTGGTTGATTTTTTATTCAATTTTGAGAATGAAGGTTAGACTTGACCTACACCTCTTAAATTTCCCATTTCCAAATCCTGTAAAATGTTTATCACCATTTTCTTAGATTCTAAGACATCCCAATATGATTTTTGTGTAATGCCAATTTATAGGAAAAGATCATTAATATTTTTAAAAGGGTTGTCCAGGGAAAACAAGTTATGACGTAACCAAAGGAAAGGGTGTCAACTTGCTGATGAGTGGATGTTCCACCCCTGGGAACTCACACCGATGGGAACATTGTGGGACTTTTATTCCTGATGGGGAACTTTTATCTTTGTTACAAAATGGCTCAGCAGGTCAGATGACCGACCACAGAACATTTCATTCTCTATGGGACTGCTGTAAAGAAATGAGAATAGCAATCTGAACCCCATATGGAATAAATGAAGTGCAGTTCACATATGCACACTGCTGCTCTATTCTTACAAGGATAAAACAGGGATAAAATTTCCCCGTTGTGCCGATCAGGTCCTAGTGGCTGGACACACTGATCAACAAGCTATCATGTGAATAGGTGATAACTTCTTTTCACTGGACAACCTCTTTAACCCATGTAAATTGGTCAAAACTAGGTGTTGGAGTGAATGAGTCCTTTTTCCAGGACTACTCTCTATCAACAACAGAAGATGGAGCCAGTAAATTAGAGG
Source organism: Ranitomeya imitator (assembly GCF_032444005.1). NCBI lineage: Eukaryota > Metazoa > Chordata > Amphibia > Anura > Dendrobatidae > Ranitomeya > Ranitomeya imitator. Next base: position 64,571,520 of record NC_091286.1, read on the forward strand.
CCAGGGGATTTTACTCAAAGCAGCCCTGCGGATATGGGATCAGTTGAGATGCAAAAGCGGTTTAACAAGACCATACAGTCCGTTTACCCCCATTTTCTCAAATCCTGAATTTCCGCCGGGTTGTACGAAGGACAAATTCCTCTGTTGGAGTAGTCGTGACAATATTCGCATTAGTCATATTTTGAAGGAACCTGATGCTCTTCCCTTCTCAGAACTTCAAAATAATATTCTAACTGAAAAACTCTCTTGGCTAGAATACGAACAGTTGAAATAGTTTATGAATCTTTGGAAGAAGAGGGGACGGCACTTCTTACCAATGTCACCAACACCATTTGAGAACCTATTCCTTCAGAGCTCACCGCCCTCCCATTTGAATTTCCTTGTATGTCGACTATTAAGCCATTCACTCTGTTCAGTGGATCCCGGATTTGTGCATGCATGGGAAACCGAACTGGATACTACCTTTTTGGAGAAGGATATACAGAAAGCAATTTTTGTTTACGCACAAGATGTCGGGGACTGGGTAAGTTTCATAGGAATTACAAGATCTTGACAAGATGGTGTCGGGTCCCAACAAAGCTACATGTGATCTTCCCTTCGGTGCCGGAGGTGTGTTGGCGTTGTGGAACAGAGAGGGACACGATGTTGCACATTTGGTGGCATTGTAAACAAATCAGACCTTTTTGGGATGGGGTATTAACGCATATTGTAAGATCTCAGGGGAAAGAATCACTCCCTCCCCCTAGATTGCCCTCTTATCTAAGCTCCCAGACCCTATAGGTACACAGAAAAGTAGTCTTTTGAGATTCTGCTTGGCGGCAGCACATACAATACCCAGACACTGGCGGACATCAGTCACTCCATCTATGACAGAATGGCAGGACGAAATTTTGTATATTTGTCATATGGAAGATCTATCAACAGAAGCCACAGGAGACAACATAAAGTTTGAGTTTGTTCGGTTGTGGCAACCCTGGATTATACTTAGAAACTCACCCGAATTCTTTTCCTTATTTTCCTGGAGAAAAGACTTCACAATACTTGCAAAAATTGATTTGGTCACCCCTCCTAGACACTTGTTTAATTCCCACTATTTATCCTTCCGAATAGGGAAAATATGGACTAAAAATTTCCACCACCACTCCTTACTCCTCTCCACCCTGTCCTCCTTTTGTTTGTCTTATCGCTTGTATGATCTTCTTCTCATCCCTCTTCCTACTTTTATATCTAATAGAATTTATATATCCTTCTTAAGTAGCGATATTCACCAATGTTGTAGTATGTTTCTCGTTTGTCATTTTTTTTTTCTACTTGATATATCTTTAACATAATACAGAGAAAAGAGTACAGTATAGTATAGTGTAGTGTATAATTATCTTAAATGCATCTATGATCAACTTGGACATAAAAGAGCGGTATTATAATTCTCTGGTTATTGTATGCAATGAGGCCCTGCGTGGCCCAAATGAAAATTTGTTTTTTATGTTATGTTTCAGTGTGAATGAGGCCTGTATAAAGAAAATATGCTCTAAACAATTATAAAAAACAGATTTCCTCCACGGTGTGCAGTTAGTAACAGAATAAATGTTTCACTTTGGATGAGGCCTGTATGACAACGAAGATATGCTCCAAACAATTATAAAAATGAGATATCCCCTACTGTATGACGTTTGTAAGAGAAGAAAGAATTGTTTCAGTGTGGATGACGCCTGTATGACAAAGAAGATATGCTCCAAACAATTTCAAACTGAGATCTCCCTTATTGTATGGCATTAGTAACAGAAGACATTTTTTTCATGAGGATGAGGCCTGTATAACATAGACTATATGCTGCAAACAATTTCAAACTGACATCTTCCCTACTGCATCACGTTAGTAACAGAAGAAAGAAGTGTTGTAGTGTGGATTAGGCCTGTATGACAAAGAAAATATGCTCCAAACAATTTCAAACTGAGATCTCCCCTACTGTATCATGTTAACAACCAGCGGCGGATCATGAGGTCAATCTGGGCGGCAGCCCAGGGCCCAGTGGTGTGGGAGGCCAACCACAGGGCTGCCATTACGGCATTACTGCTCTGACTAGCGTATGGAGCCCGGTGGGCAGAGGGGGCCCGCATTGGGCCCCGTGTCATCTGCTCACCGGGCCCCTACTGGCAGGCAGAGGGCGCCGCGCACACTATATGCGTCATCGCGCCCTCTGACCTGAACAGTCAGAGCGGAGCGACGCCGGGAAGACGGAGCGACGCCGGGAAGATGGAGCGACGAATATTACATACTTACCTGGTCCCAGCGATCCTGACGCTCCCTCTGCCTGTCACAGCTGGTCTTCGGTGCCGCAGCCTCTTTCTCTATCAGCGGTCACCGGCACCGCTGATTAGAGAAATGAATACGCGGCTCCACTCAGCGGTCACCGGCACCGCTGATTAGAGAAATGAATACGCGGCTCCACCCCTATGGGAGGTGGAGCCGCCTATTCATTTTTCTAATGAGCGGTCCCACGTGACCACTGAAGAGGGGAAGAAGCTGCAGCACAGAAGACCGTGGGACAGGCGGGGAGCGTCAGGATCGCTGGGACTAGGTAAGTATACCTCAGCGCCCTCTCCCCCTCACCCGCCGACCCCACCGTTACCGTGACTCGAGTATAAGCCGAGAGGGGCACTTTCAGCCCAAAATTTTGGGCTAAAAATCTCGGCTTATACTCGAGTATATACGGTAGCTTATAGGACAAGTCTTATTACAATATCTTGAGGCACTATTCTTCCTAAGGTAATCCTTCTTACTATAGATCTGGAATTATGATCCTCTGGTGTCAGAAAAATTAATATATTTGTCTGCAGTGCTATTTTATTTGCTATATCCGCGTTACATATTTGCAACAGTATTTGGGGTACCTGTTAGTAAAACCGTTGTATCTAATATATTTGTTAAAAGTTCCCATTCTACACCCCCCTGCTGAAGATGTTTTAAATCGTCACAGTAAAGATTGTATTTTAGAAACGGTGAGTGCCACCCTTTTTTCTCGTCAGTATATGGATTTATGCAATTGTTTACAGGGTTTGGCACCCGTGAATCCGAAAGGGCGGTGTATTTGACGTGGTAATTACATAGTGGATATTTGGGCACAGGTGTTGTAGCGGTGCAAGATTCTTTCTTCTATAGTATTGATTTTATCAATCTATAGAATAGTGGGGGAAATGAGAACAGATTGGCAGTAAGCTTATACCAGAAAGGCAGATCGCTAGAGAACAACCAATGTATATGAAGTAGATGGGCAGCAACTGGGATTGATCAAATAGTGATTAATTTAGTATATCAAGTTATCTTGAAATCACACTCGAGTCCTTAGTGGATGATACCTTTTAATGGCTAAGTGGAAATATAGTAACAAATTGCAAGCTTTCGAGACTACTCAGGTCTCTTCATCAGACATAGAAAAATATTAAAATTTGAGAGTATTTAGTCTATCTACTGGCTAACTCGGTGTAAAGATATATATTTACTCTGTGCAGTACAATTTCAGAGCTCTGTGAGATAATATACGCAATGTCTCAAAAAGTGTCAGTTACCACTCTTCCTCTGGATACTTATCTATAAGTTCTTACCAAAGACCATTATATCTATTAGTTACATTATTACTACATAACCAGTTTGTATCTACTGTACATATTGGAAGAGTGTTTCTTTAAATATTGACCGCCTCAATGTATGCAATTTTAATAGCACACTTTGAACCTTACATATTAAAATAACTAATAAAAGTTAGATTTTATATTTAGGAATCTTTCGTTAGGAATTATTTGCCTTTGGTAATTTGTAGCTAATGTAATTGTTATCCTACGCTGATTCTAAGAACACTTTTGATTGTTGATGCAGGAAATGGTCTTAAAAAATCTGTGATCTCCTGACCAGTGAAGTTAACGAGTCATCTTATGTAGACCGGACTTTCCTCTGTCAGAAGAGCAGGGAAAGACATTGCTCTTTTCAATAACATCTTGTCGTCTAGTGCATCTACCCTCTTCCCAAGTCTTGACGATAGAATTTACATGGAAATCAGAACCCTAGTACCAAAGACTATTCAGGTGAAAAATATTGCCCTGAATTACAGGAAATGTGTGATAAAGAGTAAGTAGAGTTTATGATTTATCTCATGAAACACAATCACTGTGGAGAGACATCAGTCCGGACCTGCTTAGAGTCTTTTAAGGAGATGTGGATTACATCCATGGATTACAGCGAGTTTGGTTCAGCCATTATACATTGAATGGGATTTCTCATGGTGGCCATGTATTTCTTTTCAGCATTTGGTCAAGAACATTATTCATACATTTGCTCTTAAGTCAGACAGAAATGGGATTTGGGGATTAGAGTTAGATGATGGCTGAATGACCCAGCCATCTGCCGGCATAGAGGCAGGCCTCTCCATTCATTCTCTACTGATGAGCATTGTATATGGTTAAGGGGTTAAATTAAAGATACTTTACAGATGTAATCCTATTTTACACATGCTTGATTGGTGTGGGTCCTATGTTTCGGACACTTCCATATTGGCAGAACAACTCACCACCATGTTGACTTATGGCCATTGTGGTCCCTGTAGAATTTATTACAGAAGTGGAATACATTTGCTTGTCTCTTTTTGTAAATCCAATAGACATCAATAGAGAAAGCCCTGCACAAGCAATCCCACATCTCTATTAAAACCAATAGAGGCTACCATGAATCAGAAAATGAGGTGATAGGATCTCTAGTCTTATTTTGCATGAAGGCCCCATAGAATGGACCCCTACCATTTGATGGTCCACCCTCCGGCCAATGAGCACATGTTCACTTCTGATCTTGTACTGAGCACATACATCATAAGGATAGAATACCTGAGCAACTGGTGGGATAGACTTCTGCAAAAATGTATGGGCCCTGCTGTTGTTGAACCTCATAATTTTAGAACCTGATCCCAATGGATAATCCTGTGGATTTCTTGTGGTCTGGTCAGCTATGTGTTCTGCTCTGGTCTGATCCCATATTCATATTCTTATTAGTGCTCTACACTTTACATTTATAGACCTCTCTCTAGGATGGACCTGCATACTAACATGTCTGATTTGAGCCTTATAAAAAGTATTTTCACTTTTTCATATTTCTGTACAGATAATTTACCATCTAATAACAAGGAGAGCTCCGCTATAGAGGAGAGGTAAGTTATGTCACATTCATTTACCTCTATATAAAGCCATCAACTAGGTAAGATGTTTCATGTGGATTTATATATGATTCCTTATCTTTCCCACAACACCACTATGTAACATCCCCGTCTCTTTCCTGGAAGACATTTCTCCTACTTCCATCTATGTTACCAACTTCCAGGAAACAAAGGAAGTGCTGGTGGAGCGACTGTACAATCTAACCAACAGGAAAGTCTTCAATAATAAGGTATCACATCTTATTATCGGTGTCTGGGTGATACATGACTTCTCTATTATCTCCACGTTTAATCAATAAATTCCAAGAAAAATGGCTGTAACTTTCTGAAAGGCATTCTAACTAGTGATGAGCGAGTATACTCGTTGCTCAGGTTTTCCCGAGCATGCTCGGGTGGTCTCCGAGTATTTGTAACTGCTTGGAGATTTAGTTTTCTTTGCCTCAGCTGCATGATTTGCAGCTGATAGACAGCTTGAATACATGTGGGGATCACCTAGCAACCAGGCAACCCCCACATGTACTCAGGCTGGCTAGCAGCCGTAAATCATGCAGCTGCGTCAACAAAAACTAAATCTCCGAGCAATTACAAATACTCGGGAGACCATCTGAGCAACGAGTACACTCGCTCATCACTAATCCTAACCCCTTTGTCATGTTTCTGAAATATAGCTATTGAATATCTCAAGTAAATGTCATTTGGTTTGTTAAATGTCATCACCCTCTTCTTATCTGTGGGATGAGTGGAAACCTTAGATGATCTACCATGCAGACACAAAAAGATTAGCAACTTTTGGCTTGAAGTTCACAGGATTTTTACATTTATATATAAAAAACCATTTAGTTGATATTTGGACATTTTAGAATAAGTTTATTTTTATTTCTGTTCTCACATCTTGGACTTCTCTGTAGACCCCATGCCCCATACAAGTAGACCAGTGCGGTAAATCACAAATGAGAGTTGGGAACTTTGTAAGATTGGGGTCAAAGAGTTTACAGATGTAATGGAATTTGTTTCCTCTATTTTAGCTCCCTGTGAAAATGGACATTTTATGGAATAAGAGGCTGACATCAGCATTAGCTCAATGCCACCAGGAGTTGGAGAACCGCAGCTTCTCAGTTATTGAGCTCTCAGAAAAAGTCTGTGATTCTGCTGGTAGGTTTCACATCACATCCATCCTGCAGCTTCATAAGACAACCTGTACACAGGGCAATAAAAATGCTACTTGTGATGCAGTACATCCTATAAACTCACTCAACATACTGTCATAAGAAAAGCTTTTGGGAAAATAAATAATGGCACGGTTGACTTGTTACGTGTTGTTCATCTCAGGATGTACTTTGTTCTGATATGTAAAACCAAACAGTTTATTCATAACTGTATAAACTCTTATTTTAGTGTATGATCCTCAATTGCGCACGAGATGTGCCATGCCGCCTGTTGGATAGTGAACGCAGAGACAACCATGGCCCGTTGAGGCAGGCTTTCACAAGAAGGGTAAATCGTATCCATCCTGAGCTGCCAATAGTGCCAGAAAATCAGTTTTACCATCCAAAATAAGCACAACTACAAATGCTCCATGTGTGATAAAGAGTAAGTAGAGTTTATGATTTATCTCATGAAACACAATCACTGCGGAGAGACATCAGTGTGGTTCTGTTGGTATAATGTTTTTATACTTTACTACTATCAGAGCGGACTGACGTCGGGGGTTGTAGGGTTTATGATGCTACATGTTATATTTTCTGCACTGGGGCCATTTCTTTATATATTGATTTCAGTTTGTTCTTTTTAATATAATCCTTGGTATTAATGAACGTTTATTTCAGTCCAGTAACCAATATTCCTTGCATCTTTGCAGAATTGGGCGTTTTAAAAAAATACCTGACAATAAATGTTATTGCCGCCGGTGCGGAGGCCGAATGCGTCAACTGTCCATCAGCTAAACATGTAACTATCCTTCAGAATATTTAGTCTCTAATATTTTTTCTTTATAATTTAAAGTTCAAACCCTTTTATATATTTTTTCCTGAGTAGCGAGACAATATCTGCATTCATCACCAGCACATTAGCAGCAAATATTCAGAATCCGTCCTCACAGGTTACCAGATAAACCCTGGTTACATTTCCCATAACTCGCTGGATAAGGAATGATTGACAATTCTCAGCAATTATCTATAATGCTTTGGAAAACCTTCTATGATTTTAAGCTTTGTTGGATGTAATTATTTTTCTTTATATTTTTTCAGGTTCATTATTTGAACATTGAGACTTATCTAAATATCGCTATCATATCTACCTGTGATGGAGGTAAGAAAAACTCCTCCACTATCGTCAGCAATCAGTAATAAGTGATTTTCAAAATATTGAGAATCTTGTGTCTCTAATTTAGTCTCTTAATGAGTTTTATCATTTAAAGTTTCAATGTTTTTATATATTTTGCCTTTTTTTCACCATGTAGGTAGACAATCAGTTTACGTCATCATCACAAGCAGCTAACAGCAAACATCCAGAATCCACCTATTTTTATTGACACAAAGCTTCCAACATGTATTTTCCAGGTAAATATTTCTGTGTTTTTCCTCTATTCATATATGTTCTTCATGTCAATACTAAATCATTGTAAGTAACAATCATTCTTGTTTTCAAAAAGTGCAACAGCAAGGACATGATAATGTAAGCACGCTGTAATAGAAGAAGAAATGCAATATGGTTTTTATTACTGGATTTATTTCTAATAATAATTTTTTTTTTTGCTTGAAAATTTTTAAAATTCTGGTTGACAAAAGTAGGAAATGATGAAAGTTATCAGCCTACTGTTGAGGAAGAATCACCAACACACAATCCGACGGGCGAGATTAGTCCCTCAAACATTACATGCCGTAAAGATCTATTGTGAGTGCTCTCACCATAGTCACATGTTGCATTTTTCTATCATTACACTAATATTGGCAACTTCTTATGTTCAATTTCCAAATTGGCCTTTTTTGTAGACAATATATAATGCAATATTTCATGTCTATTTCTACTTCAGCTAATGACCAAAAATATAATGGTGAAGTTGCCTTTGCTGAGTTTGTTTCATTTGATAACCAGAACATATTGTCAAGTTTTTTAAAAGCATGTCTTTTAATTGGTTTCAGGTTAATGAGAAAGGCGACTTATCACTTCTATACAGGTATACAAAAAGTGGTAGCGGGTGCACCACTAAAATAATAAGAATATATTATAAGGCAGGGTGCTACACTAAGCATGGAAAAAGCAAATGAGACCAAGAAAAAGAAAGCCGATGCATATAAATGTGCACACCTGCTGCATAATACCCAGAAAATAGAATAGAATAAATTTTTATTACAATAGCGAAGACAAATACAGAATATAAAATCAATTAAAAACATGTAACAAAGCACAACACCCCTACCAAACAGCCTGTATAAAGCAATATATAATATAATATGGTGCACACACTGCTAATGCTATGACCAACACACAAGGCACTGTAGAAATATCACATATAGTACAATAATCACGTGTGAAACCAACATATAATATATGACAACCAAATGACGCTAAATCATGGCCTGAGAATGACAAGAAATGGGCGTCCCCAATTATGTCAAAGAGATGCCCGTGAGCATAAAGTGTGCTGATGTATAAAATGGAGCAATAACCCTATCAAAATCAGAATAGGACTGCAAAAAGGATAAACCCAGCCGCATGCAAAATTGCAAATGTGAACTGAGAAATCTTCCAGATGAAGAAACAAGGTCTGGTGTGGCAAATAATGATGATGATAATGCATAAGAACCAGCCTAAAGCATGGTGTAACTGATCAGACCTTGGGGAAAGCAGGATTTGTTCAGTGCATGAAGATAATTACCACTGGAGTGCAAGTCCAAGAAGTGGTAGGGCAAAGCATGGCTGAAGGCAGGGTGTGGGAAGAACCCACACGTATCGCTGCCAGCAAGCAGCTTCGTCAGCTCCCTGCTGACATTAATAGTCATAAATTGTTTTGCTTCTAATTTTTCTGAGTTAGATATAAAATCCATTAAAAATAAATCTATTAACTCTAGTTTTGGATTTTTGCTCTGCAAATCGATGGCTGTAGATAAACACATTACAATCAATGTTGCCTACTTGTGTTATTCATCATCATCTGCCTTGAACAGCCGAGAGGAGAGGAGCGCTGTCTGCGGCTGTTAGTCTAAGTTCACATTTGCGTTGTGCGCCGCAGCGTCGTCGCCGCAACGCACAACGCAAACAAAAACGCAGCAAAACGCATGCACATGCGGCCCCATGCGGCGCCTATGTTAAAGATAGGGCCGCACGACGCATGCGTTTTTTAAAAGGTCGGCGCCGCACAAAAAATCCAACATGTTGCGTTTGCCGCGCCCAGACAGGTGCGCCCTAACGCCGCATGCGGCGTAAAACGCAACACAACGCATGCACATGCGGCCCCATGCGGCGCCAATGTTAAAGATAGGGCCGCACGACGCATGCGTTTTGTTGCGGCGGCGACGCAAACCGCAAATGTGAACGTACCCTTAAACTGTTAAATGCCATTGTCAATCTGTGACAATAGCATTTAATGTGCACCGGCAGGGGGGTGGTTTCACAGTTCTATGTGTCCACATGAACTTTAGCAATAACAGACTGACTCCTTTTTTGTGTTGAATCATCTAGTGAGCGTGTGTAAAGGTAATTAGTAAGGCAGGGGAAGATGTAAAATCATCTATTGAGAATGGTGGATTTTGTGTTTTCATCTGTGTAGTGTGTAAGGCCACGTTCACTATTTAAAGCATTACTGTCTGCAAGCCAAAACCTGGAGTGGAACAATCAGAGGAGAAGTATAAAAGAAACACGTCACCACTTCTGTATTTTTCACCCACTCCTGGTTTTGGCTGACAAATACTGACCAGATACTGAAGTGAAATACTGACCAGATACTGAAAGTGTGAACTTGGCCCAAAGGTGATGTCTGCCATTGTAATCCTGACTCTGATGATAATGAGCCTGATGAAAATTTCCTGTAAGGACAGGAAGTATGAGTGTATACTTTAGCCCTAGTGGGCAATGTGAAAATGGTAATATTACTAATTTCATTTTTCTTTAAATGAAAATTTTTAAAAAAATTGCAATTTTTATGTTAATACATGTGTTAGGTGTCAAGTTACCACCACTGCACAGGGGGAATCTCGAACCATGTCCTCTGCGGTGTCCCATTCTTCCCCAGCCACAGAAGAACCTGGTCAGCAGAGACGTTAGTCCCAGTGTCTTGCTCAAGCTGATGCTGTGTGTCTGGTTACTGCTGCTGTCCCAGGTCCAGCTATTGTAACCAGCATTAGTCAGCGGCGAGCAGACGCTGCAGAGACTAAGTCCTGCTTTTTGCCTACTGAGCATGCCCGCGGGACGACCTCTCATCGGTGGTCACATGCCCAGGTCCTCAAGCAGCTCTGATTAGACCACTAGCAAGGTCCCGGAAGGCTGCAACTATAAAAGGTTTGCGTGGCTGCTCGGCCATGCACAAGTATAAACTGACATCTGTGTGTGTGGATTTGTGTATGCTATCTGGTGAAAGCTCCTAATCAACCCCTTCCCTAGCGTTGTTGTATGTGGTCAGGTGTTTGGAGTTGACTAGTGCCAGTTAGTGTCATCCAGCATGAGGCACGATTCTACAGCGTCAATCTACCAGCGTTCACCAGGGCGGCGCTGTGCACAACCAGTGCGCTTTCCTGTCTCTTGTGAGGGCAGTTAGTGGGGTCTGCCAGAGCGGTGCTGCGCGCACTCAGTGGGTCTAAAGGGACTCTAACCCCGTGTCCTTGGGGCAGAGTCCTGCGACCGAACACTAGCATTCATTCAGCGGTATTGCGGCCCTGTGAGGCAACAGGGTCCGTCTTCTTACACACCTGGTGACGTTAACCTGTGTGTGTTCTCATTATACCCCCATATACTGTCCGCCATTACCGAGCATCAAGTAATATTTTCTGCATGGAGGACCCAGGGCTGCGAACGCACCTTATATCTTCTTTTATATTATTTGGTGCGTTCCGCCAGCCCTAACTACATGTAACACAAACACCTGCCTTAAACAATAGGACACTCTCTGATGACACATTCCCTTTAGGTTCCCAAACCTTGATTCATCTGATTCTTATCCAGAACTATATAAGCGTTTTTGTCCTCAAGTTATCTGTGATGACAAAATTTCCCTATTTACCATAGGGTTTACAATCTATGTTATTATTCTTCCTCAAATAATCAAGCGCTATTCTTTGGCTTTTAGATTTCAAAACTTCTTTGATTTGCAGAATCTCCTCAGAGACCTTTATAACAAATGTTTCTACATTGGCACAGTGTGAAAAAAGTGAAGTGGTTGATTTTTTATTCAATTTTGAGAATGAAGGTTAGACTTGACCTACACCTCTTAAATTTCCCATTTCCAAATCCTGTAAAATGTTTATCACCATTTTCTTAGATTCTAAGACATCCCAATATGATTATTGTGTAACGCCAATTTATGGGAAAAGATCATTAATATTTTTAAAAGGGTTGTCCAGGGAAAACAAGTTATGACGTAACCAAAGGAAAGGGTGTCAACTTGCTGATGAGTGGATGTTCCACCCCTGGGAACTCACACCGATAGGAACATTGTGGGACTTTATTCCTGATGGGGAACTTTTATCTCTGTTACAAAATGGCACAGTAGGTCAGATGACCGACCACAGAACATTTCATTCTCTATGGGACTGCTGTAAAGAAATTAGAATAGCAATCTGAACCCCATATGGAATAAATGAAGTGCAGTTCACATATGCACACTGCTGCTCTATTCTTACAAGGATAAAACAGGGATAAAATTTCCCCGTTATGCCGATCAGGTCCTAGTGGCTGGACACACTCTGATCAACAAGCTATCATGTGAATAGGTGATAACTTCTTTTCACTGGACAACCTCTTTAACCCATGTAAATTGGTCAAAACTAGGTGTTGGAGTGAATGAGTCCTTTTTCCAGGACTACTCTCTATCAACAACAGAAGATGGAGCCAGTAAATTAGAGGCCAGGGGATCTTACTCAAAGCAGCCCTGTGGATATGGGATCAGTTAAGATGCAAAAGCGGTTTAACAAGACCATACAGTCCGCTTACCCCCATTTTCTAAAATCCTGAATTTCCGCCGGGTTGTACGAAGGACAAATTCTTCTGTTGGAATAGTCGTGACGATATTCGCATAATTATATTTTGAAGGAACCTGATGCTCTTCCCTTCTCAGAACTTCAAAATAATATTCTAACTGAAAAACTCTCTTGCCTAGAATACGAACAGTTGAAATCGTTTATGAATCTTTGGAAGAAGAGGGGACGGCACTTCTTACCAGTGTCACCAACACCATTTGAGAACCTATTCCATCAGAGCTCACCGCCCTCCCATTTGATTTTCCTTGTATGTCGACTATTAAGCCATTCACTCTGTTCAGTGGATCGCGGATTTGTGCATGCATGGGAAACCAAACTGGATACTACCTTTTTGGAGGAGGATATACAGAAAGCAATTTTTGTTTACGCACAAGATGTCGAGGACTGGGTAAGTTTCAGAGGAATTACAAGATCTTGACAAGATGGTGTCGGGTCCCAACAAAGCTACATGTGATCTTCCCTTCGGTGCCAGAGGTGTGTTGGTGTTGTGGAACAGAGAGGGACACGATGTTGCACATTTGGTGGGATTGTAACCAAATCAGACCTTTTTGGGATGGGGTATTTACCGCATATTGTAAAAATTCCGGGGAAAGAATCACTCCCTCCCCCTAGATTGCCCTCTTATCTAAGCTCCCAGGCCCTATAGGTACACAGAAAAGTAGTCTTTTGAGATTCTGCTTGGCGGCAGCACATACAATACCCAGACACTGGCGGACATCAGTCACTCCATCTATGACAGAATGGCAGGACGAAATTTTGTATATTTGTCATATGGAAGATCTATCAACAGAAGCCACAGGAGACAACATAAAGTTTGAGTTTGTTCGGTTGTGGCAACCCTGGATTATACTTAGAAACTCACCCGAATTCTTTTCATTATTTTCCTGGAGAAAAGACTTCACAATACTGGGAAAAAATTGATTTGGTCACCCCTCCTAGACACTTGTTTAATTCCCACTATTTATCCTTCCGAATAGGGAAAATATGGACTAAAAATTTCCACCACCACTCCTTACTCCTCTCCACCCTTTCCTCCTTTTGTTTGTGTTATCGCTTGTATGATCTTCTTCTCATTCCTCTTCCTACTTTTATATCTAATAGAATTTATATATCCTTCTAAAGTAGCGATATTCACCAATGTTGTAGTATGTTTCTCGTTTGTCATTTTTTTTCTACTTGATATATCTTTAACATAATACAGAGAAAAGAGTACAGTATAGTATAGTGTAGTGTATAATTATCTTAAATGCATCTATGATCAACTTGGACATAAAAGAGCGGTATTATAATTCTCTGGTTATTGTATGCAATGAGGCCCTGCGTGGCCCAAATGAAAATTTGTTTTTTATGTTATGTTTCAGTGTGAATGAGGCCTGTATAAAGAAAATATGCTCTAAACAATTATAAAAAACAGATTTCCTCCACGGTGTACAGTTAGTAACAGAATAAATGTTTCACTTTGGATGAGGCCTCTATGACAAAGATATGCTCCAAACAATTATAAAAATGAGATATCCCCTACTGTATGACATTTGTAAGAGAAGAAAGAATTGTTTCAGTGTGGATGACGCCTGTATGACAAAGAAGATATGCTCCAAACAATTTCAAACTGAGATCTCCCTTATTGTATGGCATTAGTAACAGAAGACATTTTTTTCATGAGGATGAGGCCTGTATAATAGACTATATGCTGCAAACAATTTCAAACTGAGATCTTCCCTACTGCATCATGTTAGTAACAGAAGAAAGAAGTGTTGTAGTGTGGATGAGGCCTGTATGACAAAGAAAATATGCTCCAAACAATTTCAAACTGAGATCACCCCTACTGTATCATGTTAATAACCAGCGGCGGATTATGAGGTCAATCTTGGCGGCAGCCCAGGGCCCAGTGGTGTGGGAGGTCAACCACAGGGCTGCCATTAGGGCATTACTGCTCTGACTAGCGTATGGAGCCCGGTGGGCAGAGGGGGCCCGCATTGGGCCCCGTGTCATCTGCTCACCGGGCCCCTACTGGCAGGCTAAACCGGGCCCTTAGCGGTGCTGTAGCAGTTTAACGCTATTGACGTGAGGGCCCACAAGTCAATAATTAACAGCCGCCAGCCAATCGGAGGCTGACTGCTGAAGTCAGCCGCAGCGCGCATGTCGCCAGCGTCTGACGTTATTGTCAGTCACCGATGAGTGCGTGGTTCAGCTCCGTGGAGGGAGCTTCGCCGCAGGAGTGCGACCAGGTAAGGACTTGTTTTTTTGTTTTTATTGAGAGCGGCAGAATACTGGACATTGGGGCAGAATGCTATACACAAAGGCAGAATGCATCACACAGGGGCATAATGGAGATAAGGGGCATGATTGGAGACACAGGAGGCAGAATGAAAGACTTGGGGGCATGACTGGAGACCCTGGGGGCATGACTGGAGACCCTGGGGGCATGACTGGAGACCCTGGGGGCATGACTGGAGACCCAGGGGGCATGACTGGAGACCCTGGGGGCATGACTGGAGACCCTGGGGGCATGACTGGAGACCCTGGGGGCATGACTGGAGACACTGGGGGCATGACTGGAGACACTGGGGGCATGACTGGAGACCCTGGGGGCATGACTGGAGACACTGGGGGCATGACTGGAGACACTGGGGGCATGACTGGAGACACTGGGGGCATGACTGGAGACACTGGGGGCATGACTGGAGACACTGGGGGCATGACTGGAGACACTGGGGGCATGACTGGAGACACTGGGGGCATGACTGGAGACACTGGGGGCATGATTGGAGACAGATGGGGCAGGATTGGAGACAGATGGGGCAGGATTGGAGACAGATGGGGCAGGATTGGAGACAGATGGGGCAGGATTGGGGCAGGATTGGAGACAGATGGGGCAGAATGGACAAACGGGGCAGGATTGGAGACTCAAGGGGCCAGATTGGAGACACGGGGCAGGATTGCAGACACAAGGGGGCATGAATGGAGACACAAGGGGCCGGATTGGAGACACGGGGCCGGATTGGAGACACGGGGCCGGATTGGAGACACGGGGCCGGATTGGAGACACGGGGCCGGATTGGAGACACGGGGCCGGATTGGAGACACGGGGCCGGATTGGAGACACGGGGCCGGATTGGAGACACGGGGCCGGATTGCAGACAGGGGGACAGGATTGGAGACACGGGGCTGGATTGCAGACAGGGGGGCAGGATTGGAGACAGGGGGGCAGGATTGGAGACAGGGGGGCAGGATTGGAGACACGGGGCAGGATTGGAGACACGGGGCAGGATTGGAGACACGGGGCAGGATTGGAGACACGGGGCAGGATTGGAGACACGGGGCAGGATTGGAGACACGGGGCAGGATTGGAGACACGGGGCAGGATTGGAGACAGGGGGGCAGGATTGGAGACAGGGGGGCAGGATTGGAGACAGGGGGGCAGGATTGGAGACAGGGGGGCAGGATTGGAGACAGGGGGGCAGGATTGGAGACAGGGGGGCAGGATTGGAGACACGGGGCTGGATTGCAGACAGGGGGGCAGGATTGGAGACACGGGGCTGGATTGCAGACAGGGGGGCTGGATTGCAGACAGGGGGGCTGGATTGCAGACGGGGGCTGGATTGCAGACAGGGGGGCAGGATTGGAGACATAGGGGGCAGAATGGAGACATAGGGGGCAGAATGGAGACATAGGGGGCAGAATGGAGACATAGGGGGCAGAATGGAGACATAGGGGGCATAATTGAGATATGGGCAGGATTGGAGATATGGGCAGGATTGGAGATATGGGCAGGATTGGAGATATGGGCAGGATTGGAGATATGGGCAGGATTGGAGACACGGGGCAGGATTTGGAGACACGGGGCAGGATTGGGGACACGGGGCAGGATTGGGGACACGGGGCAGGATTGGGGACACGGGGCAGGATTGGGGACACGGGGCAGGATTGGGGACACGGGGCAGGATTGGGGACACGGGGCAGGATTGGGGACACGGGGCAGGATTGGGGACACGGGGCAGGATTGGAGACACGGGGCAGAATGGAGATACGGGCAGGATTGGGGATACGGGCAGGATTGGGGATACGGGCAGGATTGGGGATACGGGCAGGATTGGGGATACGGGCAGGATTGGGGATACGGGCAGGATTGGGGATACGGGCAGGATTGGGGATATGAGGCATGATTGGGGACATGGGGCATGATTGGGGACATGGGGCATGATTGGGGACATGGGGCATGATTGGGGACATGGGGCATGATTGGGGACATGGGGCATGATTGGGGACATGGGGCATGATTGGGGACATGGGGCATGATTGGGGACATGGGGCATGATTGGGGACATGGGGCATGATTGGGGACATGGGGCATGATTGGGGACATGGGGCATGATTGGGGACATGATTGGAGACACTGGGGGCAGGATTGGAGACACTGGGGGCAGGGTTGGAGACACTGGGGGCAGGGTTGGAGACACTGGGGGCAGGGTTGGAGACACTGGGGGCAGGGTTGGAGACACTGGGGGCAGGGTTGGAGACACTGGGGGCAGGGTTGGAGACACTGGGGGCAGGGTTGGAGACACTGGGGGCAGGGTTGGACAGGGTTGGAGACACTGGGGGCAGGGTTGGACAGGGTTGGAGACACTGGGGGCAGGGTTGGACAGGGTTGGAGACACTGGGGACAGGGTTGGAGACACTGGGGGCAGGGTTGGACAGGGTTGGAGACACTGGGGGCAGGGTTGGAGACACTGGGGGCAGGGTTGGAGACAGATGGGGGCAGGGTTGGAGACAGATGGGGCAGGGTTGGAGACAGATGGGGCAGGGTTGGAGACAGATGGGGCAGGGTTGGAGACAGATGGGGCAGGGTTGGAGACAGATGGGGCAGGGTTGGAGACAGATTGGCCAGGGTTGGAGACAGATGGGGCAGGGTTGGAGACAGATGGGGCAGGGTTGGAGACAGATGGGGCAGGGTTGGAGACAGATGGGGCAGGGTTGGAGACAGATGGGGCAGGGTTGGAGACAGATGGGGCAGGGTTGGAGACAGATGGGGCAGGGTTGGAGACAGATGGGGCAGGGTTGGAGACAGATGGGGCAGGGTTGGAGACAGATGGGGCAGGGTTGGAGACAGATGGGGCAGGGTTGGAGACAGATGGGGCAGGGTTGGAGACAGATGGGGCAGGGTTGGAGACAGATGGGGCAGGGTTGGAGACAGATGGGGCAGGGTTGGAGACAGATGGGGCAGGGTTGGAGACAGATGGGGCAGGGTGGATACGATGGAAACAGATGGGGAGATCATATGGGGTAAGATGGGGAGATCATATGGGGTAGGATGGGGAGATCATATGGGGTAGGATGGGGAGATCATATGGGGTAGGATGGGGAGATCATATGGGGTAGGATGGGGAGATCATATGGGGTAGGATTGGGAGATCATATGGGGCAGGATGGATACTCATGAGGGCAGGATGGGAGAACATATGGCTGAAGCCAGGAATAAGACACAGGGGGGCTAGGATGGGGAATATTATTACCATAGGGGCTAATTAAGGGATATTATTACTGCAGTGATGCATTTATTTTATTTTTTGAGTACCGTATTTTCTGGTGTATAAGACGACTGGGCGTATAAGACGACTGGGCGTATAAGACCATATAATTAATTCTGATAATCTACAGAATCTGACGGGCCAAGTCAAAGTGATGAAAATAACAGCTGTGATAAATATACATATCCATGTCACTCATCTGATGCCAAAAATTCTTTAATTATATTGCCCCAAAAACCTGATGCAGAGCCAGAAAACGTAATTGATGAAATGGAGCATGCTCAGGAAGTGGTGGAAGCTGTTTCATAGTGTTTATCAGATATTGGGCTGTGGGGTGAACAAATTTCAAAAGAAATGCAAGAATATTGTATTGCTAAAGGAGCTACTTTACCACTGCTAACTATCATAGGTACTGTAAAAAAAAAATACTTCACACATGGAAACCCCAAAACTAATGAAATTTCATCACGAAATTGGCTATACTATTCACCATCTCAAGGCAAATTGTCCTAACTGTTTTCTAGCAGGTGTTGTGCATTTACATATGGTTTTAATGACTGGAAACATGGTGAGGACAGGCCAGTTATGCATTAATGTAGTGAGAACAAGCAAGCTGTCCCGTCAGTAGTGAGTAGACAACAGACAACATGTCGGTTAGGCTACGTTCACATTGGCGTTCCGCCAATGTGCGTCGCTGTTGCGCCGGCGACGCAGCGGCGACGCGCCCCTATGTTTAACATAGGGGACGCGTGCGTTTTTAGGGTGGCGTTTTTCGACACTTGCGTCGTTTCCGACGCTAGCGTCGGACGCAAGAAAATACAACAAGTTGCATTTTCTGTGCGTCCGATTTTGGTAAAAAAACGACGCACGCGTCGCAAAACGCGCGCGTTTTTGCGCGCGTTTTTTCGTGCGTCGCGCGTTTTTTCGTGCGTCGCGCGTTTTTTCGTGCGTCGCGCGTTTTTTCGTGCGTCGCGCGTTTTTTCGTGCGTCGCGCGTTTTTTCGTGCGTCGCGCGTTGCGTCGCTGACGCAGGGCGGCGCAACGCTAGTGTGAACGTAGCTTTAGTAGGACTCTTTTGCAAATGGAAAGCGAAAAACTATACTGGCGTAAAGTGTTAAAGAGATCCCTTTCAGTTATAAGCTTTCTTTTAGGGGGAAAAAAGAAACAATTGGTTCTTCTCACAATGGGAATTATCTTGGGTTCATGGAAGTAATGACGGATGTGGATGAATTCCTAGAGGAACATATAAAACTACATGCAAATAAAAGTCGGGGGCATACATCGTACTTGTCTTCTACTGTGTGTGAGGAACTGATACAGATTTTAGGAACCGAACCAATGTCCTGTCACATTGTGCAGGAATTGAAGAACGCTAAATTTTACTCACTCTCTGTGGATTCTACACTTGATTTTTCAAACTGTGACCAACTAACATTTATAGTCCGTTATATTTTGCCTTCTGGACCTGTTGAATGATTTTTACAATCCATTCCTGTTATTTGTCACATTGGCAAACAAATAGCTGAGTTGATTGTTGCTATTCTTTCTAAAAACAATATCGATATTAACCCCTTAGTGACAGAGCCAATTTGGTACTTAACCCCTTTACCCCCAAGGGTGGTTTGCACGTTAATGACCGGGCCAATTTTTACAATTCTGACCACTGTCCCTTTATGAGGTTATAACTCTGGAACGCTTCAATGGATCCTGGTGATTCTGACATTGTTTTCTCGTGACATATTCTACTTCATGACAATGGTAAAAATTATTTGATAGTACCTGCGTTTATTTGTGAAAAAAACGGAAATTTGGCGAAAATTATGAAAATTTCGCAATTTTCCAACTTTGAATTTTTATGCAATTAAATCACAGAGATATGTCACACAAAATACTTAATAAGTAACATTTCCCACATGTCTACTTTACATCAGCACAATTTTGGAACCAAAATTTTTTTTTGTTAGGGAGTTATAAGGGTTAAAAGTTGACCAGCAATTTCTCATTTCTACAACACCATTTTATTTTAGGGACCACATCTCATTTGAAGTCATTTTGAGGGGTCTATATGATAGAAAATACCCAAGTGTGACACCATTCTAAAAACTACACCCCTCAAGGTGCTCAAAACCATATTCAAGAAGTTTATTAACCCTTCTGGTGCTTCACAGGAATTTTTTGAATGTTTAAATAAAAATGAACATTTAACTTTTTTTCACAAAAAATTTAATTCAGCTCCAATTTGTTTTATTTTACCAAGGGTAACAGGAGAAAATGGACCCCAAACATTGTTGTACAATTTGTCCTGAGTATGCCAATACCCCACATGTGGGGGTAAACCACTGTTTGGGCGCATGGCAGAGCTCGGAAGCGAAGGAGTGCCATTTGACTTTTCAATGCAAAATTGACTGGAATTGAGATGGGACGCCATGTTTCGTTTGGAGAGCCCCTGATGTGGCTAAACATTGAAACCCCCCACAAGTGACACCATTTTGGAAAGTAGACCCCCTAAGGAACTTATCTAGAGGTGTGGTGAGCACTTTGACCCAACAAGTGCTTCACAGAAGTTTATAATGTAGAACCGTAAAAATAAAAAATCATATTTTTTCACAAAAATTATCTTTTCGCCCCCAATTTTTTATTTTCCCAAGGGTAAGAGAAGAAATTGGACCCCAAAAGTTGTTGTACAATTTGTCCTGAGTACGCTGATAGCCCATATGTGGGGGTAAACCACTGTTTGGGCGGATGGGAGAGCTCGGAAGGGAAGGAGCGCCGTTTGACTTTTCAATGCAAAATTGACAGGAATTGAGATGGGACGTCATGTTGCGTTTGAAGAGCCACTGATGTGCCTAAACATTGAAACCCCCCACAAGTGACACCATTTTGGAAAGTAGACCCCCTAAGGAACTTATCTAGAGGTGTGGTGAGCACTTTGACCCACCAAGTGCTTCACAGAAGTTTATAATGCAGAGCCGTAAAAATAAAACAAAATTTTTTTCCCACAAAAATTATTTTTTTAGCCCCCAGTTTTGTATTTTCCCGAGGGTAAAAGGAGAAATTCGACCCCACAATTTGTTGTCCAATTTGTCCTGAGTGCGCTGATACCCCATATGTGGGGGGGAACCACTGTTTGGGCGCATGGGAGGGCTCGGAAGGGAAGGAGCTCCATTTGGAATGAGGACTTAGATGGAATGGTCTGCAGGTGTCACATTGCATTTGCAGAGCCCCTAATGTACCTAAACAGTAGAAACCTCCCACAAGTGACACCATTTTGGAAACTAGACCCCCTAAGGAACTCATCTAGATGTGTTGTGATAGCTTTGAACCCCCAAGTGTTTCACTACAGTTTGTAACGCAGAGCCGTGAAAATTAAAAAAAAAAATCTTTCCCCCCAAAATTATTTTTTAGCCCCCAGTTGTGTATTTTCCCGAGGGTAAGAGGAGAAATTCGACCCCAAAAGTTGTTGTCCAATTTGTCCTGAGTACGCTGATACCCCGTATGTTGGGGGAAACCAACGTTTGAGCGCATGGCAGAGCTCGGAAGGGAAGGAGCGCCATTTGGAATGCAGACTTAGATGGAATGGTCTGCAGACGTCACATTGCGTTTGCAGAACCCCTAATGTACCTAAACAGTAGAAACCCCCCACAAGTGACCCCATATTGGAAACTAGACCCCCCAGGGAACTAATCTAGATGTGTTGTGAGAACTTTGAACCCCCAAGTGTTTCACTACAGTTTATAACGCAGAGCCGTGAAAATAAAAAATCTTTTTTTTTCCCACAAAAAATGTTTTAGCCCCGAGTTTTGTATTTTCCCAAGGGTAGCAGGAGAAATTGGACCCCAAAAGTTGTTGTCCTATTTGTCCTGAGTACGCTGATACCCCATATGTTGGGGTAAACCCCTGTTTGGGCACACGGGAGAGCTCGGAAGGGAAGAAGCACTGTTTTACTTTTTCAACGCAGAATTGGCTGGAATTGAGATCGGACGCCATGTCGCGTTTGGAGAGCCCCTGATGTGCCTAAACAGTGGAAACCCCACAATTATAACTGAAACCCTAATCCAAACACATCCCTAACCCTAATCCCAACAGTAACCCTAACCACACCTCTAACCCTGACACACCCCTAACCCTAATCCCAACCCTATTCCCAACCGTAAATGTAACATAGTAACATAGTTAGTAAGGCCGAAAAAAGACATTTGTCCATCCAGTTCAGCCTATATTCCATCATAATAAATACCCAGATCTACGTCCTTCTACAGAACCTAATAATTGTATGATACAATATTGTTCTGCTCCAGGAAGACATCCAGGCCTCTCTTGAACCCCTCGACTGAGTTCGCCATCACCACCTCCTCAGGCAAGCATGTAATCTAAACCCTAACTGTAACTTTAGCCCCAACCCAAACTGTAGCCCTAACCCTAACCCTAACCCTAGCCCTAACCCTAGCCCTAGCCCTAACCCTAGCCCTAACCCTAGCCCTAACCCTAGCCCTAACCCTAGCCCTAACTCTAACCCTAGCCCTAATGGGAAAATGGAAATAAATACATTTTTTTAATTTTTCCCTAACTAAGGGGGTGATGAAGGGGGGTTTGATTTACTTTTATAGCGGGTTTTTTAGCGGATTTTTATGATTGGCAGCCGTCACACACTGAAAGACGCTTTTTATTGCAAAAAATATTTTTTGCGTTACCACATTTTGAGAGCTATAATTTTTCTATATTCTGGTCCACAAAGTCATGTGAGGTCTTGTTTTTTGCGGGACGAGTTGATGTTTTTATTGGTAACATTTTCGGGCACGTGACATTTTTTGATCGCTTTTTACTCCGATTTTTGTGAGGCAGAATGACCAAAAACCAGCTATTCATGAATTTCTTTTGGGTGGGGCGTTTATACCGTTCCGCGTTTGGTAAAATTGATGAAGCAGTTTTATTCTTCGGGTCAGTACGATTACAGCGACACCTCATTTATATCATTTTTTTATGTTTTGGCGCTTTTATACGATAAAAACTATTTTATAGAAAAAATAATTATTTTTGCATCGCTTTATTCTCATGACTATAACTTTTTTATTTTTTTGCTGATGATGCTGTATGGCGGCTCGTTTTTTGCGGGACAAGATGACGTTTTCAGCGGTACCATGGTTAGTTATATCTGTCTTTTTGATCGCGTGTTATTCCACTTTTTGTTCGCCGGTATGATAATAAAGCGTTGTTTTTTGCCTCGTTTTTTTTTTTTTTTCTTACGGTGTTTACTGAAGGGGTTAACTAGTGGGCCAGTTTTATAGGTCGGGCCGTTACGGACGCGGCGATACTAAATATGTGTACTTTTATTGTTTTGTTTTTTTTATTTAGATAAAGAAATGTATTTATGGGAATAATATTTTTATTTTTTTTTTCATTATTTTGGAATATTTTTTTTTATTTTTTTTTACACATTTGAAACTTTTTTTTTTAACTTTTTTACTTTGTCCCAGGGGGGGACATCACAGATCAGTGATCTGACAGTTTGCACAGCACTCTGTCAGATCACTGATCTGATAGGAGTGCAGGCTGCTTCACAGTGCCTGCTCTGAGCAGGCTCTGTGAAGCCACCTCCCTCCCTGCAGGACCCGGATCCGCGGCCATCTTGGATCCGGGGCTGGAGGGAGCAGGGAGGGAGGTGAGACCCTCGCAGCAACGCGATCACATCGCGTTGCTGCGGGGGGCTCAGGGAAGCCCGCAGGGAGCCCCCTCCCTGCGCGGTGCTTCCCTGTATTGCCGGCACATCGCGATCATCTTTGATCGCGGTGTGCCGGGGGTTAATGTGCCGGGGGCGGTCCGTGACCGCTCCTGGCACATAGTGCCGGATGTCAGCTGCGATAAACAGCTGACACCCGGCCGCGATCGGCGGCGCTCCCCCCGTGAGCGCTGCCGATCGCATATGACGTACTATTGCGTCCTTGGGAAGTAAAGCCCACCCCACATGGACGCAATAGTACGTCTAATGGCAGAAAGGGGTTAATGACCGAGCCAATTTTTGCAATTCTGACCACTGTCACTTTATGAGGTTATAACTCTGGAACGCTTCAACGGATCCCGCTGATTCTGAGATTGTTTTTTCGTGACATATTGTACTTCATGTTAGTGGTAACATTTCTTCGATATTACTTGCGATTATTTATGAAAAAAACGGAAATATGGCGAAAATTTTTAAAATTTTGCAATTTTCAAACTTTGTATTTTTATGCCCTTAAATCAGAGAGATATGTCACGAAAAATAGTTAATAAATAACATTTCCCACATGTCTACTTTACATCAGCACAATTTTGGAAACAAAATTTTTTTTTGTTAGGGAGTTATAAGGGTTAAAAGTTGACCAGCAATTTCTCATTTTTACAACACCATTTTTTTTTAGGGACCACATCACATTTGAAGTCATTTTGAGGGGTCTATATGATAGAAAATACCCAAGTGTGACACCATTCTAAAAACTGCACCCTTCAAGGTTCTCAAAACCACATTCAAGAAGTTTATTAACCCTTTATGTGCTTCACAGGAACTGAAACAATGTGGAAGGAAAAAATGAACATTTAACTTTTTTTTGCAAACATCTTAATTCAGAACCATTTTTTTTATTTTCACATGTGTAAAAACAGAAATGTAACCATATATTTTGTTATGCAATTTCTCCTAAATACGCCAATACCCCATATGTGGGGGTAAACCACTTTTTGGACGCACCGCAGAACTTAGAAGTGAAGGAGCGCCATTTGACTTTTTCAATGCAGAATTGGCTGGAATTGAGATGGGACGCCATGTCACGTTTAGAGAGCCCCTAATATGCCTAAACAGTGGAAACTCCCCACAAGTGACACCATTTTGGAAACTAGACCCCTTAAAGGGACTCTGTCACCTGAATTTGGCGGGACTGGTTTTGGGTCATATGGGCGGAGTTTTCGGGTGTTTGATTCACCCTTTCCTTACCCGTTGGCTGCATGCTGGCTGCAATATTGGATTGAAGTTCATTCTCTGTCCTCCATAGTACACGCCTGCGCAAAGCAATCTTGCCTTGTGCAGGCGTGTACTATGGAGGACAGAGAATGAACTTCAATCCAATATTGCAGCCAGCATGCAGCCAGCGGGTAAGGAAAGGGTGAATCAAACACCCAAAAACTCCGCCCATATGACCCAAAACCAGTCCCACCAAATTCAGGTGACAGGTTCCCTTTAAGGAACTTATCTAGATGTGTGGTGAGCACTTTGAACCCCCAAGTGCTTCACAGAAGTTTATAACGTAGAGCCGTGAAAATAAAAAATCGCTTTTGTTTACACAAAAATAATATTTTTGCCCACAAATTTTTATTTTAACAAGGGTAACAGGAGAAATTTGACCACAAAAGTTGTTGGGCAATTTCTTCTGAGTACGTCGATACCCAATATGTGGGGGTAAACCACTGTTTGGGCGCACCGCAGAGCTTGGAAGAGAAAGAGTGCCGTTTTACTTTTTCAATGTATAATTGGCTGGAATTGAGATCGGACGCCATGTCGCGTTTGGAGAGCCCCTGATGTGCCTAAACAGTAGAAATCCCCCACAAGTGACCCCATTTTGGAAACTAGACCCCCATGGAACTTTTCTAGATGTGTGGTGTGAACTTTGAATGCCCAAGTGCTTCACAGAAGTCTAGAATGCAGAGTCGTGAAAATAAAAAAAAATTTTTTTCCACAAAAAAGATTTTTTAGCCCCCAAGATTTTATTTTCACAAGGGTAAGAAGAGAAATTGGACCCCAAAAGTTGTTGTCCAATTTGTCCTGAGTATGCTGGTACCCCATATGTGGGGGTAAACCAGTTTAGGCGCACGGCAGAGCTCGGAAGGAAGGAGCGCCGTTTTGGAATGCAGACTTTGATAGAATTGTCTGCGAGCATTATGTTGCGTTTGCAGAGCCCCTGATGTACCTAACTAGTAGAAACCCTCCACAAGTGACCCCATTTTGGAAACTAGACCCCCCAAGGAACTTATCTAGATGTGTGGTGAGAACTTTGAATGCCCAAGTGTTTCACAGAAGTTTAGAATGCAGAGTCGTGAAAATAAAAAATATTTTTTTTTTCCACAAAAAATATATTGTAGCCCCCAAGTTTTTATTTTGGCAAGGGTAACAGGAGAAATTGGACTGCAATAGCTGTTGTCCAATTTATCCCGAGTACGCTGATGCACCATATGTGGGGGTAAACTACTGTTTGGGCGCACGGCAGAGCTCGGAAGGGAAGGTGCGCCGTTTTGGAATGCAGACTTAGATAGAATGGTCTGTGGGCGTTATGTTGCGTTTGCAGAGCCCCTGATGTACCTAAACAGTAGTAACCCCCCACAAGTGACCCCGTTTTGGAAACTAGACCCCCCAAGGAACTTATATAGATGTGTGGTGAGAACTTTGAATGCCCAAGTGCTTCACAGAAGTTTATAATGCAGAGTCATAAAAAAATAAATAAAAATAAAAAAAATTTCCACAAAAAAGACTTTGTAGCCCCCAAGTTTATATTTTCACAAGGGTAACAAGAGAAACTGGACCCCAGAAGTTGTCCAATTTATCCCGAGTACGCTGATGCCCCATATGTGGGGGTAACCCACTGTTTAGGCGCACGGCAGAGCTCAGAAGGGAGGGAGCACCATTTGACTTTTTGAGCGCAAAATTGGCTGTTATAATACATCTTATAAAAGCCTGAGAACTAATTGTCAGACGAGTTGATCATATCTTCACATTGGTTCTGGAGGACATGTCTCTCTTCAGCCATGGGTCCATGAGGAGAATCCTGATTTAAAATCGTTATGCATTTCAAAAAAAAATATTCTGTTTCTTCCTAGATGGTATGACAGGGTCACTGGCGCTGTGTGAGGGAACACGTGTCACAAAGGTTATTATCCTGTGTGATGTTAAAGCCATAAGTTTTCCTCCAGCATGATATGTGCTGAGAATAAAGGCCCCGTCACACATAGCGAGATCGCTAGCGAGATCGCTGCTGAGTCACAAGTTTTGTGACGCAACAGCGATCTCAGTAGCGATCTCGCTATGTGTGACACGTACCAGCGATCAGGCCCCTGCTGTGAGATCGCTGGTCGTGTCGGAATGGCCTGGGCCATTTTTTGATCGTTGAGGTCCCGCTGACATCGCTGAATCGGCGTGTGTGACGCCGATTCAGCGATGTCTTCGCTGGTAACCAGGGTAAACATCGGGTAACTAAGCGCAGGGCGGCGCTTAGTAACCCGATGTTTACCCTGGTTACCATCCTAAAAGTAAAAAAACAAACGCTACATACTTACCTATCGCTGTCTGTCCTCGGCGCTTTGCTTCTCTGGTCTGGCTGTGAGCGCCAGGCAGCCGGAAAGCAGAGCGGTGACGTCACCGCTCTGCTTTCCGGCCGCTGTGCTCACAGTCAGACCAGAGAAGCAGAGCGCCGAGGACAGACAGCGATAGGTAAGTATGTAGCGTTTTTTTTTTTTTTTACTTTAACGATGGTAACCAGGGTAAACATCGGGTTACTAAGCGCGGCCCTGTGCTTAGTTACCCGATGTTTACCCTGGTTACCGGGGACCTCGGGATCGTTGGTCGCTGGAGAGCGGTCTGTGTGACAGCTCTCCAGCGACCAAACAGCGACGCTGCAGCGATCCGGATCGTTGTCGGTATCGCTGCAGCGTCGCTATGTGTGACGGGGCCTTAAGTCAGTCATTCCCAGGGTCTGGCTTTCATGGTGAGATCAGAGATGGGCGGGACGCCTACTCACCTTTACTCCACCTCATGGGTGTGGTTGAAAGGAGTTAAGTGTCCAGCCAGTGTTTTTTTTTTTTGGTCTGTGTTGTGTTGGAGAAAGGAAGTCTCCAGGCTGAGCTCCAGAGAGATGACGTGCATGTTTATCTCAGAAGGCCGCAGCCATAATAATAATAGTTTTTTTATTTATATTTGCGCAGCACTTTCCAATTAAGCGGGGACATGAACAGACAATAAATTCAATACAAGTTAAGACAATTTAATCAGTGACATTAGGGGTGAGGTCCCTGCTCGCAAGCTTACAATCTACAAGGAAATGGGGGGACACAATAGGTGAAAAGTGCTTGTTATTTCAGGTCTGGCAATTATAATAAATAGGGATTTTTATATAAAGCTGCATGATACGGTCATCAGCCCGTGTGTTTAAGTGAAACAGTCAAGTATCAAGTGCAGTTATGTGCATGGAGGGTGTGGAGACAGATGAATAGTAGGGTGCAGATTCAGAATATTTGGAACAGAGCAAAGTTAGTTTACTGAGTAGTTGATGTGGTAGGCTTGTTTGAAGAGATGGGTTTATAAAGCATGCTTGAATAGGTCGGGGCTAGGTATCAGCCTGATCGTCTGGGGAATTGCATTCCAGAGAGCTGGCGCAGCACAAGAGAAGTCTTGGAGATGGAGATGCAAGGTTCGGATGACAGGGGATGTTAGTCTTAGGTCATTTGTAGAACGGAGGGCAGGTGTACGGCGATAGACAGAGATGAGAGAGGAGCTATAAGGCGGTGCAGAACTGTGGAGAGCTTTGTGGGTGAGAGATGAGTTTATACTGGACCCTGTAGTGAATGGGTAGCCAGAGTAATGAGTGGCACAAAATGGAGGCATCGGTGAAGCGGCTGGACAGAAATATGACCCTGGCTGCCGCATTCAAGATGGATTGGAGAGGAGAAAGTTTGGTAAGAGGGAGACCGATCAGAAGAGAGTTGCAGTAGTCCAGACGGGAATGAATAAGAGCGACAGTAAGAGTCTTAGCAGTTTCAAAGGTGAGAAAAGGTCGGATTCTGGAGATGTTTTTAAGATGCAGGTGACAAGAGCGAGTGAGTGATCGGATATAGGGAGTAAAGGAAAGTTCGGTGTCGAATATGACCCCAAGACAGCGGGCATACTGCTTGGGAGTTATGGTTGAACCCTCCAGGGTAATTTCAATGTTTGGTAGAGTGAGGTTAGTAGAAGGGAGAAACACGAGAAGTTCAGTTTTGGAGAGATTTTGTCTCAGGTAGAGGGAGGACATGATGTTAAAGATAGCAGACAGACAATCCTTGAAATTATGAATTAGGGTAGGGGTGATGTCAGGGGAAGAAGTGTATAATTGGGTGTCGTCAGCATAGAGATGATACTGGAACCCAAATCTGCTGATTGCCCAACAGGGGCCGTGTATAGAGAGAAGAGGAGGGGGCCTAGGACTGAGCCCTGCGGAACCCCGATAGTAAGAGGACGAAGAGAGGAGGCGGCAAAAGATATAGTGAAGGAGTGGTCAGAGAGGTAGGAGGAGAACCAGGAGAGGGCTGTGTCCTTGAGGCCTATAGAGCGGAGCATAGAGAGGAGGAGCTGATGATCCACAGTGTTGAATGCTGCGGAGAGATCCAGGAGAATAAGCAGGGAGCAATGACCTTTGGATTTAGCTGTTATTAGATCATTAGAGACTTTAGTGAAGGCAGTTTCAGTGGAGTGTAAAGCGTGGAAACCAGATTGTAAGGGTCGAGAAGAGTTATCCGAGAGATAGCGGATTAGACTGGAGTGGACCAAGCGTTCCAGGAGTTTAGAGATGAAGGAAAGGTTAGAGACAGGTGTGTAGTTAGCAGTGCAGTTCTGGTCCAGGGATGACTTTCTAAGTAAAGGGGTTATGATTGCATGTTTAACTGAGGGAAAGATACCTGAAGAAAGAGAGAGGTTAAATATTTTAGTCAGGTGAGTGGTGACCACTGGTGAGAGAGACTGCAGATGCGATGGAATGGGGTCACGGTTGCAGGCTGAGCAGAAGCGAGGAGCTTGGAAACTTCTTCTGAAACAGGCTCAAAGATGAAGTGAGCTTGATGTGCGGCAGGACTGTGTATGGAGTTTATGAAAGTCTGTGTTTTTGTTACTATTTTAGGTTTTATCGTTTGTTAAGTAATAAACCACCAAGAAACCTTAACCTAAAAGTGTTCCTGTGTCTACCTCGGGGGAGCATCTAAGAGAGCTGACCTTCCACAATGGTTTCCTCTGTCTACTGTAAATTCACTGTCATGATCTATTAAGATATTATTTTTAGTTTATAAGATTGATTTTTCTTTTAAACAGATTTCATATATTGAAAATGACGAATCAGAATGTGACTAGAGTAATTATAAGGCTTTACAATGTGGACTTCATCTATGTAATATAAAAGCAGCCAAGAAGTATTTGTATGTACATAGATATTAATGTCAGATTAGTTAGGCTGTGCATACCTATTCTCTATATCTGTGTACAAGGAATTTTGTCTTGTAACATTTCTCCAGGATTTATTCTTTTTCAGATGTCTTTAAAATTATAAAACAGAAGTCATGTAGCAAATTGTAAAGCAAAGTATCAGTGTTCTGCAGAATGTTATTAAGGCATTTACTTTTCTTCTTATATATCCCTATCTCCAGTCATTTTTGTTATATATGACAATCAGCAATTTTTTTCATATTCTACAGAAGTCCATATTGTTTGGACAAGTCAGACCCAGTTTATGAACCACTCAACATGTAATTTTACTGAATTGTGTTATAACCAGTGAAGATGTAATGTTTCTTATATAGACTCCCGTGTAGTTCATAAATAATTATAAGACTTACCCATACATAATGGTACAAATGACAACGGCGAAGAATCCAGAGAAAAGGTAGACGGCAGGAGGTATATTAACCCCTTTACCCCCCAAAGGTGGTTTGCACGTTAATGACCAGAATTTTTACAATTCTGACCACTGTCACTTTATGAGGTAATAACTCTGCAATGTTTCAACAGATCCCAGTGGTTCTGAGACTGTTTTTTCATGACATTTTGTACTTCATGACAGTGGTAACATTCCTTTGATACGACTTGCATTTGTATGTGAAAAAAATGTGAACATTTCACAATTTCTAAACTTAAAATTTTCATATCAGGATGGATTTTCTGTTAAAAAATTAAAGGGTTAAAGTCCCTGTGGGACTGACCACAGGGAGAGTGCAGGGCATGTTGATACAGGGGTAGCTGTGGACTGCCCTTGTAAGGGCAGGAGCTTTGGGGATAGACTATTGTTAGCCCCATAGGGAATGACAGGGCATTGTCAGTTCTCTTTATCAAAGTCCGGAGTATTCCCTGACCAGAGGTTTTCCGTTACTCCTGCTCATGCATCCTGGAATCGGTGAGATCGTTCCGTTTTCCAATTCTTATTCTTATTAGTGACACCGTAGTATAGGTGCCATGTTTTGTCATTCTGTGATAATTATTTTTTTCACATGCAACCAACTGTATGAAGTATTGCTCTGTGATTCATATGCATTTGTCTCTGGCAGCTAGTGTTTAAATCATACGTTGGTCTGCCTTTCATCCGCAAGTGCCTCTGCAGGCGGAGTGTTTTTGAATCCTATTAGTGGTTTTTTGGCGTTTCATAGCTGAGACCTTACCCCATGTGTTTTTATATCACTTTTGGGTGACTTTTGTTTTGACTTTTATTCATTTCTTGTAAAAGTTATGTTTTATTTCCACTTGCGCTGTATTTAGTAGTACCTTATCTAGTGGGTTCATCTGTTTAGTATAACTGGTATACAGATTTTGCTATTTTACAAATGGAACCACAATTTGTCCCACAATGTCTACTGAATGTGGCAATACCTCATATATGACTGTAACAGTACTACTTAGCTACATGGAGAGACTCGGGAGGAACAAAGAACTAATTGCCTCCTGGAGCACCGATTTTCCTAGAACAGTTTGCGGACACCATATACAGAGCCCCTAATTGCTAGAAGAGTAGTATCCCCTCTCAAGTGCCATATTTTGAAAATGACAAGTGTAGTGACGATTTTGATTCCATGGGTATTTTCCAGAAACAAGCAGCAATGAATGCTGCAGAGTGAAATTTGCAAACTGCCGTTGCAGTGACCAGTAAGCTGTAGTGAACAGTACATTGCAGTCACCAGTACGTTATGCCAGGCCCGTGCTTCTGGAGACATGCACCCGTAAGTTAGGCAGGCTCTCATCGCTACAGAAATGTCAAATATGTGGAAGTTATATGTGGTTTAGGCACACTGTGGGGCTCAGAAGTAAGGGGGGGGGGGGGGGATTTGGATTTAAGAGCTCAGAATTTGTGGAATTTCTTTTGAAGGGTGACTAGCCATTTCACTTTTCCAAAGGCTTTGTACAACCAGCAACGTGGAAACCCTCTATATTCTCATTAACAGATGACGGTCCTGAGTGGATACTTGCTTTTTTTGTGGTTGAGCTGAAGCCTTTATTGGGAACATTTTACATAATGTTTGGGATCACATTTATCCGGCGCTCTATGCTGACCACTTACTTCGGGGCTTCCATCTAAATCTCTGAGTGACGTGATTCAGATGAAACCCGGAGGGATCCATTCACTATGAGGCAGCAGAGTTACTCAGGACTCCGTCTGACCTCTGTTCAACGGTGTTCTTCTTTTCAGAAGTGCACAAAACAGAGGCCGACAGCACGTTTATGCAATCCTTAAATGATTGACACCACCGGATCACAGGTCAGATGGCGTCCACAGTGCCTCCATCTGCCTCATTATAGGGAATCTTCCACCAGAGTTTCCATCTAAATCACGTATTTCAGAGATTTACACGGAAACCCCGGTGTAAGCACTCAGCGCAGGATAAATGTGCACCGAGCCTTACTGCGATCTTTGGGAGGCTAAATGAAAAAAATCAACAGTAGGTGAAGAATTCTTTTATTTTTTTACGCCGTTCCTTATGCAGTATAAGAGATTAGGCAATTTCATTCTTTGGGTCGGTGCGATTACAGCGATACCAGATTTATATCAGGTCTTTATGTTTGGGTGCTGTCACACACTAAATGACGCTTTTTATTCCAAAAAGTAGTTTTTGCATCACCATATGTTGAGAGCTTGATTATTTTTCCATATTTTGGCCCACAGAGCCATGTAAGGGCTTGTTTTTGTGAGACGAGTTGGCATTCCTATTGGTACCATTTTCAGACACGATATTTTTTGATCGCTCTCTATTCCGATATTTGGAAGGCAGAATAAAAAAAAAACAGCAATTCAGGAATTTTTTATTTTATTTTTTTTTGGGGGGTATGTTTTCCGCGCGTGGTAAAATTGATTCTCCGGGTCAGTACGATTATAGCGATATCCCATTTATATTGTTTTTTTTTAATGTTTTGGCACTTTTACACAATAAAAACTTTTATAGAAAAAATTATTATTTTTGCATCGTGTTATTCTGAGAGCTATAACTTTTTTTATTTTTCCGCTGATGGAGTTGTATGGCAGCTTGGTTTTTGCAGGAAAAGATGACGTTTTCAGTGGTACCATGTTTCTTTATATCCGTTTTACTCCACTTTTGTGTTCGGAAGTATGTTGATAAAGCATTGGGTTTTTTTATGGTGATCACTAAAGAGGTTAACTAGAGGGACAGTTTTATAGGTTGGGTCGTTCCGGACACGGCAATACCAAATATATGTACTTTGTTTATTTTTTTTCATACAAATATGTATTTAACATTTTTTTTACTTTTTCCCACAATGGGACTATACATTTTTGCAGACTAATCACTTGTATAGCATGGGGATGCAACAGCACTTCTGTGTTTCTTTACAGCTACATATTATTGCTATACATTATTATCTATTATCACCTCTTTGCCCATTTACGTACATTCCCACCAAGGAGTACAATCCTGACTTTCATTAACATCCATTTATTAACAGTGGTCACCTTTAACCAGTTATCAGACAATTAAGATTTTATTTAGTTTACAAAGTCTCTCACACTTATTATATAACAGCGATCCCTCTAATGTATGTTTACTCTTGATGCTGGTGTGCATGCCCAGTGGCGTCCGGACCTGTCGTCATCGATGGTGTCTGCTCATGCGTCGCCATCTCCGCTCAAGTGATCCACGTGGGCGTGGATCTGTGGTGCAGCAGACATCCCGCCTACATTGCCGCCCTCGGTGATGACACAGGTCCTGGCTTCGTCAGTGCGGCATTCGCAAATCCACAGCCTTTTCTACTGGGATGATTTTGTTAAATGCATCTGTATTGGCATTTCAGTTTATCCATTGAACACTTATTGATATATTTGCCTTGGACGCATTTATCTAACGCATGCTAATCTATGTAGTATGATTGGAAAATGGGGATTTATAAGATGGTTGCCATGATGCCACTCTCCTTAATAAAGGCACACTGCCGAAAAGCGCATAGGGGCAGTGACACCATCGCATGGCTCAGGTAATCATTTAACATTTCTATATACTATTTGCCCTATTAACTCTTTCAGCACTTTATACAACCATCATTCTACTTTACCACTGTGCAGTTTATATGAATCTGGGTATGGTATTTATTAGTGTTTATGTATTATTGGTGCATTTAATTTTCTATGAGTCTGATTACTCCTGTTTGCCTGCCATTCCGTGGTGTCACTCACAGTTTTGGCTCATTACCATGCACCTTTGTGGTTCACTTAATTTTTTATATTTTTAACATTTTTCATATAATTAAAGATTATGTTTTAACCAATTCCTGGAGCGCCTTTTCTCTATTTGTTCTTTCTCTATAATATTTGCATTGATTTTTTTTCTTCAATATGTCCTATTATATGCTATAATTATCTCAATACTGTGGTATGTCCTACTAAGACATCTATTTCAGCATGTTATCAGTGATTTATATTTGTTCTCTCACTTTTTTGCTGTGTATTTTCACAAAACTATTAATCTCTGGTGACTATGGACTTTAAAGCCAGGGATAGTGTCTGGCAAACTCAAGTGGCCCAGTTGTTTAGTGGTGAATCTGCATGTACGGGGTCGAGTGAACAGAGGGATATGGGCATTCTACAATAAAAAATCCAGGAATTTACAGGAACTGGAGGCTTTTAGCCAAGAGTGGGCAGCTTTACCATGTGAGAAAATAAAAAACCTGATCCACAACTACCACAAAAGACTTCAAGCTGTCATTGATGTCAGAGGGAGCAATACACGGTATTAAGAAATGGGGTATGTGAGGGGCGTGGCTTGAGCACTGCCGATGTAGGAGACAAGAACTCCGAGCTCCCTCCAAGTCAAGGATAAAGCGACTACAAAGCGGACGTGAGACCTGGTTATTTTCGACTGAAGGCTCTCCTGAGGGAACATAGACCAGTAGGGAATCGGTTCCAGAAGATTTGGACCATTGTTTGTGGAAATAACCACCCCTGAACCGAGGACATCTGCGGCGTGAGAGTGGCAGAGGGATATCCCCCATATACACCAACGTGTGGAGGAAAAGGAGCAGTTTCATATCGTATGGACTCTAAGGTACATTGACTCATGCCCCAAGCCATCAGGGGACTCCTAGATGCCCATTTAGGTGAGGCACAATATCACCTTCCTCCCCAAACTCAGTCACTTGTTAATACACCGAACTGCATTTCAGCACAAGAGAAAAAATAGGCCCTGTCACAGCGCAGACTAATTGACACACTTGCGGACGTGGTGCCATCGAACTAAGTCTGTGGGGCACTTTTACTTACTTCACCCAACTCCAGCGGACCCCTTACTGCCCTGCCAAAGGAGGCACATAAACAGAAAAGTCCAAAATTGCGGGCGGAGGCGCACATTACTGCCGGTACACAGTGAGCAGTGGCGAATGAGTTCTGGCCACATAGGAACATCTGCGGTCAGCGCTCTGTGCAGGACGGAAGGATTCATGGTCCCAGCCGTACTCCTGCTTTGCTTACAATTTTCAGGAGTCCCCCAGATATTGCCACATAGGAACATCCGCGGTCAACGCTCTGTGCAGGGCGGAGGGATTCATAGTCCCAGCCGCACTCCTGCACTGATCAAAAAACACAAAAGTCTCCCCGGGAACTGTTGCAGCGTCGGACGGCCGTAATAACAGCCAGAGTTGTGGGACATAACGGGCTTCTCCCCTGGCATTTAGGGAACACCGGACACCTTGGACATCCCAGAAAGAGAAAATAAAGTTGATATCCCACAAGGGAAACAATTTGAGTGATCGCTGCACATTGTGGGGGTTAATAAAATAGTCCCAATACAACAGCAGATTTCACTGTATCACAGGCTCTACATTCGTCACAGATTTTCAAATAATATTTCATTGAAGTGCTCAGAAGTCTAGCCCTCCAGTGGCGTGGCCTATGCCTTGGATCATGAGGTTGTAAGAATTAGAGGCTCTGGAGAATTGCATCCCAATCCTACTTACAAACCTACTTAAATCGAACCATGCTGCCCCTATAATCTACAGGAAAGGTCCCTAACCTGAAATATACTTTTTCTGGAGAAAATCTAATAAATTTGAGGCCTGCAGAAACAAGAATCATATCGAGACCTAAACTGCCAGTAGGCCGCAAAAGCCGAGGTATAAATTACTAAAGCCAGCCTGATCGGACTTCCAGAACTGCATACACCCCACTCCCAAGATCCTATAGTGAAATCGGCAGCCCTCCTTGATCAGACCAGGACCAGACAACGTCAACAAGTACAAACAACATGAGCAACCCAAAACCAAGAGGAGGAGCACAGCACCAGCCCCTGGCTAAATCTCAGGGTATCCTAAGACAAAATAAACACTACAGCAACCGCCAAGTCCTAAAGGATCAAATTAATCTCATTAGTCCTACCAAATCAAGATCTCCAACAAGAGACATAAATCCCCATCCAGAAGTAAACAGAAAAGTGAGATTCACCGAAAGACCTCACTCACCGGATAAGATGGACTCTTCATTCTCCTCCAAAAGAAGCATGCCAGGAGCCCTCAGAGAAAAATATGACAACCTACAGGATATCTATGACTCAGAGGATTCTTCAAACGACTCCACCCCAAACCCGAGTCCAGCCAAACAAAAATTCAGAACGGAAAGTCCCGAAAAAATCTGTGAGCAGAGCCAAACTCATATGTCTTCGCAATCATTTACAACCCCACAGAACCAAGACAATTCGGATGATATACTCAACAAACTAAGCATTTTTTTTTACAAAAGGTTCGAACAGCAAAATCAAAAAATTGACAGCACTCATCAGCAGTTTTTGAAATTTTGCGAGAAGGTTGACAAACAACTATCAAACCACGAAAGTAGGATTCAGAAACTGGAACGAGGTGCTACTGAAACATCTGTAGATCTCGAATACATCTCTGCTGAAGTTCACAAACTCAGAGTAAACTGGCAGATATTGAGGACAGGGGACGCCACAGCAATTTAAAAATCAGAGGGATACCGGAAAACATAACTCAGGAAAATCTTTCGGACCACATACAAGATATCTTTAAGTCGGCCATTCCTGATCTGACACCCTCTGACCTTATCATAGACAGGGCACATAGGCTCCCCCGATCACCTAGACTTGTTCCAGATGTCCCCAAGGATGCAATTCTAAGAATCCATTTCGACCAGACGAAAGAAAGGATTTTAGATTACTTGAAAACTAACAAAACTTTTCCTGAACCCTACAAAGAGCTGAAAATATTCCCAGACCTCTCAAAAGAGACACTGGAAGGTCGTAAGGAGTGTAATAAGGTCACCACCATTCTTCGAGAGAAAAAAATCCAATATAAATAGGGCTTCCCGTTAATAATAATAATAATAATAATCTTTATTTTTATATAGCGCTAACATATTCCGCAGCGCTTTACAGTTTGCACACATTATCATCACTGTCCCCGATTGGGCTCACAATCTAAATTCCCTATCAGTATGTCTTTGGAACGTGGGAGGAAACCGGAGTGCCCGGAGGAAACCCACGCAAACACGGAGAGAACATACAAACTCTTTGCAGATGTTGTCCTGGGTGGGATTAGAACCCAGGACCCCAGCGCTGCAAGGCTGTAGTGCTAACCACTGCGCCACCGTGCAGCACCGTTAAAACTACTGGTGCTCTTCAGAGGAAGAACCATTACCCTACACACTCCTAAGGACGGCATGGACTTCATCCAATCAATAAAAGAAGCCCATCCCAGCACGAAAGACTGAACTATGTTGGCCTCAAAGAGATCATTGCTACAGAGTGGGGCGGTTTGGGCCCGATTATTCACTTTTTGGATGCTTTCTCTTCCACAGGTATATCCCGTTGAGAGGAGGTAGTTTCTCTTTTGAACTACCTGAGCAGTTATACTTATTCATAATAATCTTTTTCTCCGCAGAAAATTGGTTGAATTGTTGTTGATAACTGTTAAAGTTGTATAAGTTAGTAACACTGAATGCTTTTGAGCTTTAACTACTACTAAGATAAAAACTCAGCCTAGTCAATTGCTCACGCAAGATAATGGAGTTGAAGATTGTCTCTTATAATGTCAGAGGTTTAAATAATCCAAGAAAACGACATGCCCTTTGGAAGGAACTGATTGACTCCAAAGTAAATATCGAATGCATCCAGGAATCAAAATTCCTGGACGGGAATCACTCGTACTTCTCCCATCATAAATTCCAACACATATTTGAGGCGTGTAACAAAAAAGTAAGCGGGAGTGATAACGATAGTAGGGAGTTCGACACCCTTTGAAGCCATGGAAGAATACAGGGACAAGGGAGGCCGATACCACATTTTGATATGTAAATTAAACGAACAGGAGTGTACATTGGTAAATATTTATGCCCCAAACCAAATGCAAATCCCATTTCTGAACAAAGTAATGAAAAAGGTTGTCGAGGTCAAAAGAGGAAATCTGTTTTTGATAGGTGACTTCAATATCACCCCGGATAACAGAATAGACTCTTCCTCGAAGGTTAGACCTAATACGGACAACCTAAATTCTTGGCTAGACAAAAATGAATTATCCGATTCCTTTAGATGTATCAACTCAACAGCCAAAAAATACTCACACTTCTCAGAGGTACACCACACTGCATCACAAATTGATCTGATTATATCAGACATATTTTCCTTAACTAAGTGCAGAGAGATATCAATAGGTGACAGAACTATCTCTGATCACGCCCCAGTCTTTGGAAAAATTGTAATTGGTCCCATCTTACTAAATGCTAGACTTTGGAGATGTGGTGCCAGGATTTTACATAACCCAACAAATAAACAAACTATCCATAAAGCTATTAACAACTACTTTAAAGACAACAAGTCAACCATGACAAATCCCTGTACTAACTGGTGCGCCCATAAGGCTGTAGTCAGAGGAGTAATAATGGGCATTGCCTCTAGAGAAAAGAAAGAGTCCAGGAAGAAAATTCAAGCAATATCACATAAAATCCGTAAATTAGAAGATATATTACTCAATCTTACATCGCCACCACATGACATACACAATGAGCTCAGTAAACTGAGAACCGATCTCAGGGACCCACTGTTTTCACCCTACGACGCTATTGTTAAAGCATCTAAGTACAAATTCTAGACGTCACACAACAAACCAACCACATTTATGGCCAATAAAATTAAAAAGAAGAGACTACATAACAGGATCAAAAGAAATAATTCGATGGATGGCAAGGGGTAAATATCACACCCACAAGATATAGCGAACAAAGTCACAAAATTTTACGCAAAACTTTACAACCTAAACCCTAACATCTGAACAGTGGCTTAGTGGTTAGCACTGCAGCCTTGCAGCGCTGGAGTCCTGGGTTCAAATTCCACCAAGGACAACATCTGCAAAGAGTATTAACATATGGGGGATGACTGTTATGTCTTTTTTCAGCCTCACTAACTATGTTACTATGAGAGGCCTGGATGTCTTCCTGGAGCAGAACAATATTGTATCATACAATTATTAGGTTCTGTAGAAGGACGTAGATCTGGGGATTTATTATGATGGAATATAGGCTGAACTGGATGGACAAATGTCTTTTTTCAGCCTCACTAACTATGTTACTATGTTAAACAGAACGACTCCACACGAAGTGTGGAAAAAATTTGTAAAATCGAGGAATTTCTGTCACAAATCAACTTACCCTCTTTTTCATCCAACGATCTGTTATTCCTCAAATCCCCGATTACATCAAGTGAAATAGAAAATATTATTAAAAAACTCATTCTTTGTAAATCCCCGGGCCCGGATGGGTTCACAAATGCATATTTCAAATCCTATTCTAACATTCTCTCTCCGCATCTAGCTGAAGTTTTCAATCACATTTTTCAAGGAGGTTCTTTTCCTCCAGAGATGTTGACGGTATCAATCTCAGTCATACCTAAAACAAAGGGTGACCCGGAAGCCATGGAAAACTTCAGGCCAATATCACTCATAAATACAAACATCTATAATATAACGCTGGGAGTGTCACTCTGTCCGAAGCCTTTGTAGACTGCGCAAGCGCCGGCGCAGTCTGGGCCTCACAGAGTGACGCTCCCAGGAGATCGCAGTATGCGTAAACACTGAACGCACACCGCGATCTCCACCGGAGAGTCAGGGACCGCCAGGAGGGTAAGTATATTCACCTGTCCCCCGTTCCAGCGCTGCGTGCGGCTCCGTCTCCCGGGTCCTCTGCTGTGACGTTCACAGTTCAGAGGGCGCGATGACGCGCTTAATGCGCGCCGGCCTCTGACTAACAGTCACAGCTAGAGGAGCCGGAAGATGGCGGCGTGCAGCAGTGGAACGGGACAGACAGGTGAGTATAGAAAGTACTGGGGGGCCTGAGCTAGCGGTGACTCCGGCACCTGACCCCCACAGCTCGCCGGTGTCCCCGCCTGCTCAGGCCCCCCAGCACTCGGCGCCCAGCGACGATAGGTGAGTATGATATATTTGTTTTATATATATGGCAGCAGCTTACGGGGCATATATTATGGACCATCTTATGGGGCCATCAACCATAATGGAGCATCTTATGGGGGGCATATAATACAATGGAGCATCTTATGGGGGGCATATAATACAATGCAGCATCTTATGGGGGGCATATAATACAGTGGAGCATCTTATGGGGCCATCAACCATAATGGAGCAGTGTACGGGGGCATATATTATGGAGCATCTTATAGGGGCCATAAACCTTTATGGAGCAGTGTACGGGGGCATACAAACTGGAGCGTCTTATGGGGGCCATAAACCTTTATGGAGCAGTGTACGGGGGGCATACACACTGGAGCGTCTTATGGGGGCCATAAACCTTTATGGAGCAGTGTACGGGGGCATACACTATGGAGCATCTTATGGGGGCCATAAACCTTTATGGAGCAGTGTACGGGGGGCATACACTATGGAGCATCTAATGGGGGCCATAAACCATAATGGAGCAGTGTACGGGGGCATATACTATGGAGCATCTTATGGGGGCCATCAACCATAATGGAGCAGCGTATGGGGCATATGGATGGGAGAAGCAAATTAAAGAATGGTGGCGCAGGATGGGAGCAGCACATGAAAGAACGGGGGCGCAGGATGGGGGCGCAGGATGGGAGCAGCACATGACAGGATGGGGACGCAGGATGGAGCAGCACATGACAGGATGGGGGTGCAGGATGGGAGTAGCACATGTCAGAATGGGGGTGCAGGATGGGTGCAGCACATGACAGGATGGGGATGCAGGATGGAGCAGCTCATGACAGGATGGGGATGCAGCAGCACATACCAGGATGGAGACCATATACAAATATAGATGCTCGCCACCCGGGCGTAGAACGGGTTCAATAGCTAGTAAAAATATATTCTAAGATCTTGGCAGACAGAATTAGTTTAATCCTACCTAGACTTATCATAAATGATTAGATGGGTTTCATAAAGGGAAGACAGCCAACCGATGCAACCAGAAGGATCATCGATGCTATAAAATGGGCAAATCAAAACAAAACCCCATTAGCCTTACTATCTTTGGATGCCGAAAAGGCGTTTGATAGAATTGACTGGGACTTTTTAAGATCAACTCTCAGGAAGTTTGGTTTTGATGATATTCTGGTTGCTCGCATCATGGCACTATACTCGGAGCCCAAAGCCAGTGTTTGTTGCAACAATCAGATCTCAGAACCCTTCAACATCAATAACGGCACTAGGCAAGGCTGCCCCTTGTCACCCATTCTATTCAATCTAGTTATGGAACCCCTAGCAGAATTAATTAGATCTAGTGCAAAAATTACAGGGATTACTACCAAAACACGACACCACAAAATAACCCTCTTTGCCGATGATATCATTTTAACTTTAGATCTACCCAGACGTCACCGCTCTGCTGTCCAGAATCCCAGAGTGCCTATCAGCCATATCCTCCTTCTTCTCCTCTCGCTTCCTCAAACTCAATGTGGACAAATCTGAACTCATCATCTTTCCTCCATCCCACAAATCTTCCTTACCTGACCTATCTATCGCAGTCAATGACATCATGCTTTCCCCTGTACCCGAAGTCCGCTGCCTTGGAGTAACCTTCGACTCTGCCCTGTCCTTCAAACCACACATCCAAGCTCTTTCCACCTCCTGTCGCCTCCAGCTCAAAAATATCTCCAGGATTTGTCCTTTCCTCAACCCCCAATCTACTAAAATGCTTGTGCACGCCCTCATCATTTCCCGCCTTGACTACTGCAACATCCTTTTCTGTGGCCTCCCTGCTAACACCCTTGCACCTCTCCAGTCCATCCTTAACTCTGCTGCCCGACTAATCCATCTCTCTCCTCGCTACTCCTCCGCTTCCCCCCTCTGCAAATCTCTTCACTGGCTTCCATTCCCTCAGAGTATCCAGTTCAAATTGCTAATACTGACCTACAAAGCCATCCACAACCTGTCTCCTCCATATATCTCTGAACTAATCTCTCGATATCTTCCCTCACGTGATCTCCGGTCCTCCCAAGACCTCCTTCTCTCCTCCACACTTATTCGCTCCTCATCCAATCGCCTCCAAGACTTCTCCCGAATATCCCCCATCTTCTGGAACTCTCTGCCCCAACACGTCCGACTATCAACCACAGTCGGATCCTTCAGACGGAATCTGAAAACTCATCTCTTCAGGAAAGCCTACAGCCTGCACTGACACCGCTGCTGCCTCATCACTATCGAAGCTACCGCCTCACCAACACCGGAGCTACCGCCTCACCAACACCGGAGCTACCGCCTCACCAACACCGGAGCTCCTGCAACCCTCAACCTACTGTCTCCTTCCCCATAATCCTGTAGAATGTAAGCCCGCAAGGGCAGGGTCCTCGCCCCTCTGTATCAGTCCGTCATTGTTAGTTTGTTTACTGTATGTGATATTTGTAACTTGTATGTAACCCCTTCTCATGTACAGCACCATGGAATCAATGGTGCTATATAAATAAATAATAATAATAATAACTTTAACCATCCAGGAGAATTCAATTCCTGAAACCCTCCTTGAAATAAAGAAATTCTCTTCACTCTCAAACTATAAGATTAATGAAACCAAGTCAAACATTCTACCAATAGATCTAGATAAGAACCAAATTCGACACATTAAAAATACGTCATTCAAATGGTGCGAGAGAGAATTTCTCTATTTAGGAATTATAATAAATAGGACTTTACAAGGAACAATGAAATCGAATCTTAAACTTATATCTGAGACCATGAACAGAGAATTCCATGATTCACAAAGATAAATCTCTATCGTGGTGGGGTAAAACCCTCACAATGGGGATGTTCACACTCTCGAAGGTTTTATACATTCTTAGATGCATTCCCCTACCAATACCTGCCATCCATATTACCAATCTGCAAGCCCATATTAATTCCTTCATTTGGAACTTTAAGAGACCGACGACGGCCACGCAAATCCTATTTAAAAGAAGACTTAATGAAGAGATTATCATTCCCAATCTTAAGGCTCACTATAATTCCTTAGTTTTAAAACAAAGCATTCACTGGCTCCAGGATTCAGACCCCCGGTGTGGTTTGACCTGGAGACTGCAATAAACCGCAATTCCCACCCCAAGCTAATCATTCATAAGGCCTTATGCGATAACCCACCTAATTCCGTCACACATCCAGTATTTCAGGCGGTGGCAAAGGCGTGGCATATAATATCACATTCAAAAAGAGGTTCAAACTACTCAGACGTTATTAGGGAAATCCCCCTATCACTCATGTATTCTATAATCAACGAGATGTATCTAATATCTGGCCTGACTCAAAAATAACAAAAAATAGGAGATGTTTTCACTGGACAAAAATTCTTAGACTTCCAAACATTAAAAAATAAATTTGGTATCCACTCATCTTTCTTCATGGAATACTTGATTCTTAAGAAGAATATCAAAACATTCCTTGAGAAAAAAACAAAATTTTCAGCAGCATCGATTAAGATGCTAAGCAATGTAAGACATCGCATCTTTTGGAGCTACAAATTAGTTTACAATTGTTTTAACTCTGACAATAACTTTTCTAAAAGCCCATCAACTCTGAAATGGGAAAAAGACTTAAATTCTACCTACAGAATTGAAGACTGGGAGGAGGCCATATCCACTTTCTACCAGTCTACTCTTTCAATGTCTCTGCAAGAGACCCATTTTAAAGTCATGACACGCTGGTACTACACCCCAAACAGGATAGCCCACATAGGGTCCACTGGCTCCTCCCTCTGCTGGAGAGGATGCGGACAAAAAGGAGACATGTTTCATGTCTTTTGGAATTGCCCAATTGTAAATTCCCTCTGGGTACAAATCTCCCCCCAAAAAATATTCAGTAAACTCCTTAACACACCTTTCACTCTCTTGCCTCAGACAGTCCTACTCTCGTTAGGACTCGACCAAATGGAACATGCACTGAAGCTCATCATAATCCACATTTGTATAGGTGTTAAGAACAGTATAGCCTATCATTGGAAAAGTCAATACATACCCCCATTGGGCGACATAATACTACTAATTTCTCAACATAGGTCACACGAGTTTCAGTTTGCATCAACAAACAATCAGTTTGCCAAACTCACAAAAAAAATGATCTAAATGGGACCAAATTTTTCCCACACCGATTACTTGAACCTCTAGACTAACTATCACACCTACTCCATTAATATACAGAATGACATACATGTTACTTACCTACTAGCTCATTTTAATTTGTTTACTTATAAGATATAGCACCTAGATGTTTTCTACATATTCGCACAACTTACGCTGTCAACAAATTGTTTGTTGTTTGATGTATATTGTACTGTTTGTTATTGTCATATTTTCCCTTCCCCATCTTATCC
Source organism: Ranitomeya imitator (assembly GCF_032444005.1). Taxonomy (NCBI): domain Eukaryota; kingdom Metazoa; phylum Chordata; class Amphibia; order Anura; family Dendrobatidae; genus Ranitomeya; species Ranitomeya imitator. The sequence goes on from NC_091286.1 coordinate 64,616,508, forward strand.
CCCCTCCTTTTTTTTCCTCCCTCCCCTACCCACCCCTCTTAACTATCCTGTTTTAGTTGAAAATTCAATAAATCTTTTGAAAAAGAAATGGGGTATGTGAACTTTTGATCAGGGTCATTTGGATGTTTTGGGTTGTCATTATGATTTAAAAAGAGAAAATATAGTAGTTTGACAATAAAAAGCTTCACCCCACCACTAACATGAGTGGAGAAAAAATTTTGGTGTTATCATTCATTTTCTCTGAAAAAAAGTATGTAAAATTTTGAGCACAACTGTTGATGGAAGCGATCCACCCCATTCGTACGGAAACAAAGATCAATTTCAGTGTCGTCGGCTTCCTCAGTTGGTGAATCTTTTGATACATGTCAACATTCATATTACCCTGTCAGGACACGCTTTGGTAAGAATAACAAACGGAAATGGGACTACAAACCAACAAACGTCCATCAAATGTTAGAAATACTCCAAAAGGTAACCAATTTGTCTCACCATACTTTCTCCCAAACAGAATTAACATTTTTATTTAAAGATCTGATGTTTTCACCAAGCATATCTTTTGATCAATTTACAACCCTAAAGGACCTCCACATTTTTGCTAGAATGTTGGTTTTCAAAAAATTATTCCATAATGAAGAAATGAGAGAAAACCTCCCTACGCCAGTAGAACAAAAAGCCTTAAAAATCCTGGAGGAATTAGCAATTGAACATGATAAACCCTCACTAGGTAAGCTTCCAACTTCCATCCGTCAAAGATGGAAAAAGTTTCCTCCACTTGCTATGTGTCCCAATGTTGATATATTCGTCAAGATAGTTAGTAAAACGTTTGGTCAAATACCAACTAAGATTAATAACTACAACATGACCCATTTGGAACATGTGGGATTGAAATATCTAAAAAAGCTAAAGGATGTAATTTTCAAACCAGCAGACAAAGGCGGGAACATTGATGAATGGCTACGTGAGATGTATGAAGCTGAAGCATATTGGCAGCTAAAAGATCAAACATGTTACAAAAAAATTACTTTCAATCCAATGTCTTCCTACAGGGAAAAGGTTAGGAAAAATTCTTCAGAATGCTTTGGACTGTAACATCATCACACAAGAAGTACAAGACCTCCTATGGACTAAGGATCAATCTATTCCCACATTGTATTTATTGCCGAAAGTGCATACCTACTGATAGGGTTGGCGGAACGCACCGAGTATACATATGTATTATTTGGTGCGTTCACAACTCGGGGTCCACCGTGCAGGAGAGGAACCTGCTGCTGGCAAATGGCAGTGCTACATGGCAGTATAAGCGAACTCTGTTAACTCCACAGAGTCGCTAGGAACAAGATGCTGTGCCCTGTTAACCTCACAGAGGTACACAGCTACCAATCAGAGCAAACTGTGGTCTTGCAGTCAGAGAAAACAAACAATTCCTCACCGGAGGTGCCGGTATTCTAGCGGTTTATTTCAGCCAAGGCCCTGAATACACACATACAAACTCCTCACCGAAGGTGCCGGTATTCTAGGGGCTTATTTCAGCCAAACCCTAACCGCATCCAGACATGACCACACTGGCGCTGAGCTCATAGACATTGGTTTGATACTAGTCTTGCGGCCATGCAAACCTTTTATAGCTGCAGCAACTTCAGGACCTTCCTAGAGGACCTGTCACGCCGTTTACGGCGATAAAGGGGCAGGACGGCGTACTGGGACCCGCACCTGTCCCTGCCACAATAAGGGTCCCTGGCTTTCCCTTATCTCAGGGGTACATATGAAGGTTAGGAGGCCTGAGCTGCCAGCATATCCCTGTCTCCTGTGCAGGCCCTATCAGTGACCCCCTCTCCCCCAAGGGAGGTGGAATGCACCAGTGTATAAATATCACAATTAACAGGGTATACAGACAAGGTAAAGGAAAACCACACTTAGCTTAATGCTGCAAGGCACAGCACAGCAGGAAGAGACACCAGATACAACAGACACAGCTGTAGAACAGCTGTAGAACAACAGTTCCCAGCTAGCTCCTACTCCTGGCTTGGTCGCTGAAGAATGAACCAACACCGACAGTCAGCTGATGAACCAGGTGACCTCTTAAAGGATGGAGGGAATGGTCACCACAAACATCAGCTGACCCAGCAGGAATGCAATAACATCAGCGGCCACCGGGGGGGGGGGGGGGGGGGGTTGGGAAACTGCATTAACCCCCGATGACCAGAAAGGAAAAAAGGTCTTAAACTGAGGCAAACCAGATCTGCCACAATCCAAAATTGGATCATGACAGGACCAATGGGAGCTGCTACAGTACCTGAGCAACTTCAGGACCTTCCTAGAGGACCAATGGGAGCTGCTGCAGTATCTGAGCATGTGACCCCTGACCTTCAATTAGAGGTCTTACCCTGGGCATGCTCAGAAGAGGAAAAGCAGGACTTAGTCCCAGAGACGTCTGCTCGCCACTGACCAGTACTGGCTGCAAAGGCAGAGCCTGGAAGAACAGTAGTAACCAGTCGCCCAGTATCAGCCTGAGCCAGACGCTGGGACCGACGTCTCCGCTGAGCAGGCTCCACTGCGGCTGGAGAAGAGTGGGAGACTGCAGTGGAGGTGGTTCGAGATTCCCCCTGTGCAGAGGCGGGAACTCGACACGTAACACCTACCTACTCCTCCAGGTAGGCCTATCATCTCGGGGATAGGTGAACTCACTAATAATATTAGCAAATACATTAACTCTTTGCTAAAACCCTTTGTGGAAACCATTCCATCCTATTTATGTGATACATTTGAATTGTTTTAAAAAGTTGATTTCTTACACATTGAAGAAGACATACTCCTTGTCATGTGTGATATAGAATTGTTATATACAGGTTTCTGCCGTCAAGTCGGTCTTAAAACCATAGCAAAATTTCTCTCAAAGACACAATTTTCATGTGAGGAAAACAGATTTATTCTCCATCTTTCCTAATTCCTTCTCACCCACAATTCTTTTGGCTTCAATGGGTCCTTCTACCTACAGTTCCAGGGTACAGCTGTGAGAGCGGCCTGGGCACCCTCCTATGCCAATCTGTTCCTGGGGCTGTGGGAAAAAGACCTACTCTAGTCAGCTCATTCAGATCCGGGTCCAGAGGTTGACCCGTCGATGGACTGGGTCTTCCTCTGGACCCGGTAAATCGACAATGTCTTCATGATCTCGCGGGGGACAGCTGGTGAATTGCGTCTCTTCTTTCAGAACACCAATACAAATAATTTAAAGATCAAGTTTATAAATTTCACTGTAATCAAATTGATTTTTTGGATGTCCTGATTAAGATAGATCATTCTGGTTTATTGCAAACATACATTTTGTAAAGAAACAGCCATCAATGCAGTTCTCCATGCCTCTTCAGTACATCCTACCCATGTTGTCAGATTGGTCCACATGAGCAAATTTTTGAAACTTAAATGAATTTGCTCTACAGATATTGATTTCGAGAAACGAGCTGAGCAGATGAAAGCGAGATTCTATGATCGTGGATATAGCAGAAGATTTATAAAACCTACTTATAACAGAGCTAAGAAACAAACAAACAAAACCGTCATTAACTGGTCTACCCTACCAGGAAACCCTTAAAAACATGCAGTATTAGAATAATGATATAATATAACTCACAGTGGCAAATGATGTACAACATTATCAAAAAGCATTGGTCAATCCTCTTGGTAGACTGTAAAGCAATTCCCAATTTTCCTTCATTAGCAGCACGTAGATGTAACAACCTACGTGATCACTCAGGCAGAAGTTATTATACCCCTACCAATGAACCAAAAACTTTCTCTACAATATCAAAACAACAATTGAAAAATTGTGGCTGCACACCATATGGTAAGTACATCGCTTGCCTTAACATATAAAAAACTAATTAATTTTTATCCTCCAATGGAAAGAAATTTGTGATTACATATCCAATCACATGTACAACATGAACTGTTATATACCATGCTACGTGCCTTTGTTTGCTAATTTATATAGGTCTTACAACACGCACATTGAAAACCAGAGCACGAGAACACGTACAAGACATTCTTGCAGCTGCAACCATGGACAATTTAGAACAACTTTAAGCTACTCCTAAACATCTTAAAGTATATAATATTGCACGCCTCACTTTTCAGTTTTTGAATTTCCACAAAAAATTTAAATAACCAATAAATTTCATTCAACTTCACAATTGTGTTCCACTTGTTGTTGATTCTTCACCAAAAAATTACATTTGGTATCTTTTATGTTTGAAGCATGATATGTGGTAAAAGGTTGAAAAGTTCCAGGGGGCCGAATACTTTCGCAAGGCACTGTACATTATATTTTGCACCTCATTTACTTAACCAGACTAGGACAATTCCTATGAGCACCGGGACACATACACAATACATAGCTGTCAGCCCATGGTTTAGCTGATCTGTTCAGGAGTGCCAACTCTGCCAATCGCACCTGTGTTCTCTGTAAGAAACCGCTGGTAGATTCCTCTGGCAGTGGCTTATTTAGCTCAGAACAAAAGGATCAACACTTGAATTATTGGTAAATCTGTTGTTATTGGGGAAATCAAATGTCGCTAATCTTATGTGTATGGGGGCCTGAACTGAACAGATCAGGAATATAGTAAATCCCCAAAAGTTGGAGAAATTCCCCAATTACCATAAATTTATAATTATTTCTCCCAAAAGTATTGATGAAGGCACACATGAAAATCAGAGACACATGTGATTATTTTTTTTTTTTGCTTACAGGAAAACCCACTCAAGCTTACTATTTTGTTTTTTGTTTGAGAGCATGAAATGATGGGAGAAGACTCATGGAATTACACATGAGAAATCATCCAAGAAATAATAATAACCCCATATTGGATGAATATCTGATAATGCATTACCTTCAGGGGTCAAAGCCCTGGAACTATGGCAGCGGATGTTGATAGGAGCGCCTTCCACAGAAGTTAATTGCACAGTCACAGTACTCCCAGAGGCTTTTTGGTACAGTAAAAATAGAGGCTTTTTGGTACAGTAAAAATAGAGGTTTTTTGGCATAGTACTCCTAGATGATTTTTGGAAAACTAGAAGCAAAGGCTTTTGGGGACAGTACACACAAAGGCCTTTTGGCATAGTAAAAACTGAGGTTTTTAGTACAGTACACATACACACAGAGGCTTTTTACACAGTACTCACAGAGGCTTTTTGGAACAGTACAAAGGGTTTTTGGCTCATTACTCCAGAGGCTTTTTGGTGCAGTACAAACAGAAGCTTCTTGGCACCGTACTCCCACAGGCTTTTTGGTAAAGTAAAAACAGAGGGTTTTTGGCACAGTCTACAGAGGCTTATTTACACAGTATTCCCAGAGGCTTTTTGGTACAGCACAAATAGAGGCTTTTTGGCACAGTACCCCCACGGGTTTTTTTGGTGAAGTAGAAACAAAGACTTTTTGGCACAGTACACACAGAGGTTTTTTTTAAAACAGTACATACAGAGGCTTTTTGGCACACTACCCCGAGGTTTTTTGCTACAGTACAAACAAGGGCTGCGTGGCACAGTACTCCCAGAGGCTTTTTGGTAACGCAGAAAGAGGCTTTTTGGCACAGTACACACAGTGGCACTTTAGCACAGTACTCGCAGAGCATTTTTGGTACAGTACAAACAGAGGCTTTTTGGCACAATACTCCCAGAGGATTTTTGGGAAAGTAGAAACATAGTTTTATTCGCACAGCACACACAGAGGCTTCTTGGTACACTATAAACAGAGGCTTTTTTGCCCACAATGGAAAAGAGATGACCGCATACTAGAATTTTGAGACACATTACTTAAAAAAGAGCGCTGCAGAACAGACCTTTGTTTTACACACACTAATCATGTAGATACAGTGGCAGAATTAAATGTTTTGATCCTATAAATGGGAAAAAGATGGCACATACTCTATCTAGACTCCCTTCCATTCATCCTTTATGTGATTCAACGTTTTTCTCCATGCCATTGTAGCTTCCATCCAACATTTGATTATCACTGATGGGCACAAATCTATTAATAGAAGGCTCAACAGGGGGACCCTACCCTGATGAAGGACTGCATCTCCTTTGAAACGCGTCGGTTTTGGCCCCTCTATGAGCCTGTAGCTCTGCATCCGTGACGTCACTTTTTTTAGCAGGCTCATCGCTCGTCTTGCCACTTCTGGCTCGGAGAGCGCAGCGTCTTAGCACCTTGGTAAGCCTTGGGGAAGCACATGAACAGGAGGACGTTCCCGCAACATACTGCCTACTGCAGCTGAACACCAGTGCGCACGGAAAGGACAGATGCTGCGACAATTCTAAGCACGTGACTCAACTGTACTATCACCCAGGTTAAGCACTTACTTCTGTATATACAATTGTGCAGGCATCACACACAACCAGCAATCAGTGGTGTAAATCTCTTGGTCGGTCTATCTCTACCTGCCAGGACTTATTAGACTGTGTCTATGAACAGTAATCACCTTACGGTGACATAAGGGATTTTTATACAGTGCTATTCTTCTACACTGAGCTTCTTTGGATTGCATTTCTAGTAAGTTATAGTCTTCACATATAGCGATTGGGCTACTCTCAGGGACTATAGCCCGGGAATGTAAACATTATTTCCATATTTTCAGCATTCTGATAGGCTGGCACACAGAACCTACCTAACTCCCAGCTGCTTTACTTACTATATATTTGGGAGTGCCAGGGTGTTTATTGGTTGTTTTTGGAAACAGTAGATTTATTAACTTTGCAACACTACTAGTGTACACATAGTGGTACAGTAAAATTATTTGTTTGGCCTACAAAAGGCAAAGAGACAGCTGCAGAGTAGAATAACTTTTTTGTACTAAAAATGGCAAAGATACGACTGCAGAGTAGAATGATTTTCTTTGACACATTACTAGTATAGACACATTGGAACAGTAAAATGATTATTTTTGGCTAACAACTGGCAAAGAGACAGCTGCAGAGTAGAATAACTTTTTTGTACTAAAAATGGCAAAGATCCGACTGCAGAGTAGAATGATTTTTTTGACACATTACTAGTATAGACACAGCGGTACAGTAAAATTATTATTTTTTGGCTTACAACTGGCAAAGAGACAGCTGCAGAGAAGAATAACTTTTTTGTACTAAAAATGGCAAATCACTACTCATATAGACATGGCTGCATAGTGCAAATGAGAATAAGGATGATCCCTATGACATCCCTTCAGATATTTGTAGGTAGCTATTAATTCTCCTCTTAGCCTTTTTTTTGCAAGCTAAACATTCCTAGAACCTTTAACCGTTCCTTGTAGGACATACTTTGAGTAACATCCTGTAGCTCTTCTCTGAACTTGCTCCAGTTTTTTATGTCTTTTTAAAAATGAGGTGCACAGAACTGGACACAGCAATAAAGACGAGGTCTGATGAAGGAGTAGAGGGAAATTATTACTTCACGTGATCTAGACTTTATGCTTCTCTTAATACATCCTAGAACTGTGTTTGCCTTTTTTGCTGCTGCATCACACTGTTGACTCATGTGGGGTCTGTGATCTATTAGTATACCAGTCTTTTTATCACTTGCTATTGCTTAATTCTATTCCTCCCATTCTGCAGAAAATTTACAAGTGGATCCACTCTTTAAGGTCACTGTTTCTCATGTTTATGAGGATCTTGTTCATGCCTTGTCAATCATACACGTACATCTATGTGAGTCCCTCATGATATTGTACCTACTGAAACCATTGCCTCCTTTAGTATAAGTAAAACTTTTTAGGGAGTTTTTGTTTTCTTGAAGAGTTTTTTTTAGCAGCTCTTTGATTTGAGTCGAGTTTGGAAAGGATTTAATATGAATCCGCTTCAAAGAAGTGACATGCTTTTTCTTTTTTTCAACCATTCTTCACAACCTTTTCATGAAAAAAAAAATGCTAAAAAAAAATCCCATTTCCCACAGAAATGACATTCAGATTCACCCCCAAAAAATCTCCATGTGAACATAGCCTAAATATGTTGCAAGATATGAAAGACAATTTCTTTGGCACAAACTGCACTACCATACTGGCACATTTTAGGATGATTATTTATTATGGTTTGCTTATAGTGCTCTATAAAGACACCCTACGCTGGATTAACACATTGCTTGCTTCTGTAAATTTAGTTGAAATGTCGGCTCTGAATTTCCGCGACAATGTACAGTAGATGACATGGGTAAAATCCTTGGTTAACCCATAACCTACTCTCTGGCCAACATGTAATATATCTCCTCTACAATTCATAGAGGTAATTTGAGCTGCAGTAAAAAAAATAATTTTATGGGCACGTCTTCTCAGAATACTACGCCACACTTTGCCCCTGGATGCCGGAGCTCAGTATCCCCCCGATGATAAGGATAGGGGGCTGTGCTGCTTTCTGAGGTGCCTGGATATTTGGCAACTTTCTGTGGGTCTGGGAGATCTCTCCATTACTTGGGAATGTCTCGGAGATTTGGTGAGTTCGCTTTATACCCCATATGCCCCTCTATTATGTACAGTGCCCTCGAATTACAGGGGGTTATCTGCCCCAGCCGTCCATATGCCCCTCTATTATGTACAGTGCCCTCGAATTAAAGGGGTTATCTGCCCCAGCCGTCCATATGCCCCTCTATTATGTACAGTGCCCTCGAATTAAAGGGGTTGTCTGCCCCAGCCGTCCATATGCCCCTCTATTATGTACAGTGCCCTCGAATTAAAGGGGTTATCTGCCCCAGCCGTCCATATGCCCCTCTATTATGTACAGTGCCCTCGAATTAAAGGGGTTGTCTGCCGCAGCCGATCATGGCGTATCTACAGCACCCTTAACATGTAAGGCTACGTTCACATTAGCGTTTACCGACGCAGCGTCGGGAAACGCAGCGGTGACGCACGCGTCATGCGCCCCTATGTTTAACATGGGGGACGCATGCGTTTTTCGCGTTGCGTTTTCCGACATGTGCGTCGTTTTTGACGCTAGCGTCGGACGCAAGAAAATGCAACAAGTTGCATTTTTCTTGCGTCCGATTTTCGTCAAAAAACGACGCACGCGTCGCAAAACGCAGCGTTTTTGCGTGCGTTTGCACGCGTTTTTGCGTGCGTCGCGTCGCCGACGCAGCGGCGCGCAACGCTAATGTGAACGTAGCCTTACAGGCGCTTCTGGCACCGCAAAGTATGTCCAACTAGGGACACTTGATCCGATAGACGCCCCAGCCGCCTGAGGTAGTCGCACGCGCGCCATTGTTTACAGCGGCTCAGATGCTGTTGCCCATAGCAACCGATAAAGTTCCCGGTTAGTTTACAGCCCTCTGAGGTGGGATGTGATTGGTTGCCACCGGCAGGGGCTGTAATACACTGACTGCTGCATGCGCAGAATGGCGGGAATGTCGTATCATTAATTGTATCATTTGTCCGTGCGGTGGAGACGCCGAGCTGTGGGTTCCCGTGTGCTGCGGGTCACTGAGGCGGCGGCGGACACCGAGTGCCCCTCACATCACTATTTGCCTCCCGTGTATACGTTTTCCCAGTAACCCGCCACCACAGCCTCACGCCTCCGCGCTTAGAGCATGTCTCTCTAGCGCATGACTACTAGCATCCGTTTTTGCCTGTCACTATGACCCTGCGTTGAATGCTGGACCTTATGGTCCAGAGGTTCGTCCGGTGTTAAAGTTTCTATGGAAGTAAAACTACACTTCCCACAAAGCACTGCAGGCGGCGTCACGTGACTAATCAGTCCTCTGTGGTGACGTCATGAGAGTGAGTTATTGGGGGGAGGAGCTGTCGCCCCTTTGCTGCTGCTCTGCTCGGTGCCTTTCCGTGCAGCCTGTCAGTGTCAGCCCTGTCTGACAGCCGGGGAGCCCAAATATAGGCTGGGGGGCGTCAGTGCAGCAGCTGCGCATAGCCAGGGAAAACACAGCAATGTGGCAATAGTGAAGCATGCTGAGAGTGCAACAGGGGGGCACTCACAGCTGTGCCCACTCTGCCCAGCAGGCTCCAGCAGTGCCAGCTTATTACTGGGGCTGATACGTGCTCTGTGCCCTCTCCCTGATACATGCCAGTCACCCTGACCTACTTGTAGGGGGCTCCTGTGTCCTGACCTGAACTTTGCTGGAGCTTGTGGTGCTCATCAGTGAGCCGGGCACGTCACAGGCATGAAACATGGCGTCCGTCAAGGTGGCAGTGCGAGTGCGTCCTATGAACCGCAGGTAAGAACCGCGTGGCAACCGGCGAGGACGACGACATTGTTCCCGTATGTTGCTCCTTAGTTTATTATATATTATAATCAAAATATTACATTTTTTGATTTCTTCTTTGGCCGCGTTCACACACAGATTTCTGGAGCGGATCGGCTCAAAAACCCTCCTGAAAATTGCTCCTGTTCTTTTCTATGAGTGATCCACTTGACTGTTCATATCAGTAGTTTTCGGAGCTTATTTTTTGCCTCCTGAAAAAAACGCATGTCATCCTGATTGAATTTGCTCCAAACTAGGCTCTGTCCAATATACAGACTGCGAAAAAAAAACCTATGGGGGGGGGGGGGGCGGGAAAGTGTTTCCTCAGGCGGATTCCATTTAAAAAAAAAAAATCTTCGGAGTCTCACCTCCAAAAAAGGTCTGTGTGAACGCGGCCTTCCCTTAACCTGTGCAGTCTTCCTCTGCGCTGCCTCGGTTTAGTTGGATATGAAGTATTTGCAGACTGGAAGACGAGCTGAGACTTCATTAACCGGACACTTCGGTGCTCAACCACATGTTCAGCACAGTGTGAACGCGCAGCTTCTACATCATACTGATCGCAAATTTTCCCTTCAGATTGGTAAGTGGTTGTTTTGCAAAACTTCTGTCTTTTGTGTAGTCATTAGTGATGAGCGAATGTGCTCGGATAAGGTGCTCTCTTCGGCGAGCTAGAAAAATACCTTTGATTCTCCATGGCTGCATGTCTCGCTGATGTTAGACAGCCCCAACACATGCAGGGATTGCCTGTTTATTAGGTGTGGCTGTGTTAACAGAAGCGAGACATGCAGCCGCAGGGATGCAAACATATTTTTCGAGCACGCCAAAGACACACGGTTAGCACCCGAGCATGCTCAGATAACGCCTTATCCGAGCACGTTCACTAGACCACTAGTGTTTTAATAATAATGATTTTATTTATATAGCGCCAACATATTCCGCAGCGCTTTACAAATTATAGAGGGGACTTGTAGACAATAGACATTACAGCATAACAAAAATCACAGTTCAAAATGGATGCCAATAGGAATGAGGGCCCTGCTCGCAAGCTTACAAACTATAGGAAAAAGGGAGACACGAGAGGTGGATGGTAACAATTGCTTTTGTTGTTCGGACCATCTATATATATATATATATATATATATATATATATATATATATATATATATATATATATATATATATATATATATATATATATATATATATATATATATATATATATAAAAACTGCAGTCCAATCATTGCACTTAGCAACCTGTGGAGAAAAGGGGGGCCAACGGATGCCCTAGTCCTCTAGCCGAAACTGCATGAACCAGGGATCGTCCCACCGAACGCTTGTTCTCCTTTTAATGTGGGCCTAAAGGCCCCGTCACACATAGCGACGCTTGAGCGATTCCGACAACGATACGACCTGTCAGGGATCGCTCAAGCGTCGCTATGTGGTCGCTGGTGAGATGTCACACAGTGCGATCTCCCCAACGACGCAGCAGCGATGCGGCGACCTGTAGAACGATGCTATTTCATGATGATTCAATGGGACGTCCTGTCATGAGGTCGTTGGTAAGGTGTCAAACACAGCGATGTGTGCTACCCAGCGGGACCTCAACGATCAAAAAATGGCCCAGGCCAATCCGACACGACCAGCGATCTCACAGCAGGGGCCTGATCGCTGCTACGTGTCACACATAGCGAGATCGCTACTGAGATCGCTGTTGCATCACAAAACTTGTGACTCGGCAGCGATCTCGCTAGCGATCTCGCTGTGTGTGACGGGGGCTTAACACTACTCAGACAACACAGGGTGAGGGTAAAACTTCGTGGCAATGCTTTATTGAACCACAAAACAGGCAGATAACATGTAGAACTGTACCAGCAAAACGTCCCAAGATGGTGCATATTACAGATAATGGCCCTTCCGCTGACTTGCCGGGATAATGGCGGCTGTTGCTTTAGAGCTCCGAAGGGCGACTACTCCACCTGTGACACACACACGCACACACACACACCTACACACACACACACACACTAAAAAAAAAAGTGGTTTGGTACCGTGTTAGCCAATAGAAAAAAAATATATACAGAGTGGTCTCAGTGGGAGAAACAAAATAGAAATCTTGTGGGTGTGATACCTTTTAATGGCTAACATAATATAGTGAATGATGTTACAAAGCAAGCTTTCAAGACTGCTTATGTCTCTTCATCAGGCTATTATAACATGATATTTGAAGAAACCCAATTATATACAGTAAAGAGCACAGGCATGATGTGATACATGGACATTTAAATAAACAAACACTGTGCTTAAAGAGAGAATCCTTAATTAGGTACGATTAGATAAGTGGTGTGAAAGTTGTATCTTTTATATCACGTTATCCTGGCGGGATTCCCCTCCTCTGTTGCCCCTTTGAGCCGGTAAGCTGACTTGCGTTGACCTACTATACTTGCACTTTGGCTATTTGGATTGGCATCGTATTACTGGTCAGCCTGCGGCTTTGCACTAGGTCACATTGCATAGGAAGGCTCTCTACATTCTTTTTCTTCCATGTTCTTTATGTGCGATTTAGGGACTCTAGAGGGGTGGTTCTCCCCTTGTCTATGTTAATCGTGGAAATATCTGCACCTTAAATATTACTGATGTATGTTGTTTTTAATGTTTGTATTAATAAAGCAATTGTTTATATTATGCTCCGGGTTCTCCTATCTTTATTCAGATTATATGGAGCGAATTTGATGTGTCTGGCTATATATAACACACATGTGTTCTTTTTCCCAGACCACTGATATGACTTTGGGATTTGTTATATCATCTTTTATATCAGCCTGATGAAGAGATGTAAGCAGTCTCGAAAGCTTGCTTTGTAACATCATTCTCTATATTTTGTTAGCCATTAAAATATCACACCCACAAGATTCCTATTTTGTTTCTCCCTCTAAGAGCACTCTATATGTATTTTTCCACATACACATTGTAACGACAAGCTTAGGCTAGGTTCAGATTGCGTTAGGGCAATCCGTTTAGCGCTGAGCGCTAGCGGATTGCGCTAACACAATGTGTTATTAGGGGTCGCGTTAAACGTCCCCGCTAGCGCAGGTCCCCTACGGAGAACGGCACATCGCTAGCGCGTGCTGAAATTGGCACGCGCTAGCAATGCGCTTTAACATTGCTGGCAATGGGAGCGCTAACGGACGCGTTGCACGGCGTTAATTTCGCCGTGCAACGCTGTCCGTTAGCGCTCACACTAAAACAAAATGAGAACCTAGCCTTAGGAAGATGACAGTCCATTGAGGTACAAGGCCTGTTTGGGTCACAACCTGGCTTCTCCGAACATATCCATGGTTCAGTGATGGTCAATAGAGCAGATCTGTATTCTTCCACCAGGCTTATTTCCTGTAGAATAATAGATCCATGTTCCTCTTGATGGAGCCATGATGTATTAGCAGCAGTCCTTTAGGGTCCCCTGGATGTTTGGATGCCTTGACAGAATCTCTGTCTCCCTATATAGAGGCATGTGATCTATTTTTATACTTAACTGTCCTTCATTCAGTATTTTACATAAAGGGGAAGAATGGAGATTGATCTATTTGCATAGTTTGTCCTCTGTTTTCGAAGTCAACAAACTATCTGGCCTACACAACGCAAAATTAGCATATCGGTAAACATCACTAGTCATCAAGGATAAGTGCACAATGTTATATGAAATGTCAATATTACAGGCTTACACTAGCAAGTCTTTTCTTGACTAACACATAAATTAAAAAATCAGCATACAGATAAGTCTATTCTTCTTGATTTGCTAAAAATAGTCATCTGGTTAAGATACAATGCTGTGTCTACACACAACCAAATCCTATTTTTAAGAAGCGACTTCGATGTGGTTTTACCTGCACCTCTATCAGTTAAGCTATATGCACACGATGCGGATTTGCTGCGGATCCGCAGCGGATTTTTCCGCGCAGAAACGCTGCAGATCCGCACTGTGATGTACAGTATAATGTTATTCAATGGGGAAAAAAAAAGCTGTGCGGAATTGCTGCGGATTTCAAAGAAGTTCATGTCACTTCTTTTGTGCCGATCTGCAGCGTTTCCGCACCCCTCCATGTTAAAATTCCGCAGTGGCAAAAACCGCATCAATTCCGCACAAAAACCGCGGCAAATCCGCAGCTGTGGAGTCTGCCAGGAGCTGTGGATTTTGTGCAGAAAATTCTGCACCTCTTTTCCTACGTGTGCACATAGCCTAAGGGTATGTGCACACGTTGCGGATTCTCTGCGGATCCGCAGCATTTTTTGCGGTGCAGAAACTCTGCAGATCCGCAATTGACTTACAGTACAATGTAAATAAATGAGAAAAAAAAATGCTGTGCACACTTTGCGGAAAATCCGCTGCGGAAACGCTGCGGTTTAAAAGAAGTAGCATGTCACTACTTTTTTGTAAATCTGCAGCGTTTTTGTACCCATTCCATTATAGAAAACCGCAGGGGTAAAAAACGCAGCAAATCCACAAGAAAAACGCACAAACGCTGCAGAACTGCACAAAAAACGTGACAAATCCGCAGGTGCGTTATCTGCCAGGAGAGGCAGAATCCGCACCAGAAATTCCTAAGGCTAATCCGCAACGTGTGCACATAGCCTCAAAGTGAATACACCATTAGACTAATGTCAGGTGCCTAGGCTTCACAGTCTATGTACAGACCGCAATACCTTGACAGACCATGGGTCTCCTGACCCAAAACTAACAGTCTTATATGTGGCTCTAAGGCTGTTTGTTCTGGTCAATAGTCCAGTGATCCGTCTGGTCATTGCATCATGAAATGCGTAAGAATTTAGGTGCTCCGCACACATCGTCTTTTAGATGCCAGTGTTCCCTCTGAGTTTTGCAAGCAAAAAGGTCAGAAGTGTGTTTTCTTGAAGTTTTCTCTTTTGGTATTTTATCAGCTCGTTTTTGCAGCGGCTTTAAAACCTTAAAAATTGTCAGGTTACATCTTTTACTTTGGAATCGTCAAGCGATTCAAAACACATCTGGACAGCAAGTCCTTTTTACCTTGCAGTGCACTTGTTCTTTCTTTTTAATGTTTACCGCTTAAGGCCGGCTTCACACTCAGCGTATGAAAATACGGTCCGTTTTTTACAGCCGTAATACGCTGAAAAGTCCCCAAAATGGTGGTCCTTAGCTCCTCCGTAGGCAGGGTGTGTCAGCGCTTTTTGCACATGGCATCCTCCGTATGATGTAATCCGTATGGCATCCGTACTGCGTGGTTTTCTCGCAGGCTTGCAAAACCGACATACGGCTATACAAGGGATCCATGTGTAAAAAAAACAAAAACATATATACTGTGTGTGTGTGTATATATATATATATATATGTATATGTATATGTATATGTATATGTATATGTATATATATATATATATATATATATATATATATATATATATATATATATATATATATATGTGTGTATATATATATATATATATGTGTGTATATATATATATATATATATATATATATATATATATATATATATATATATATATATATATATATATATATATATATATGTGTATATATATATGTATATGTGTGTGTCAGTAGACACATATATGTATTATTACTTCATACAGCGCTAGATAGCTTTAAAGCCGGTAGTTCAATTACCGGCTTTTGCTTTCTCCTTCCTAAACCCGACATGATTTGAGACCTGGTTTACATACAGTAAACCATCTCATATCACCATTTTTTTTGCATATTCCACACTACTAATGTTAGTAGTGTGTCTATGCAAAATTTGGCCGTTCTATCTACTAAATTAAAGGGTTAAATGGCGGAAAAAATTGGCGTGGGCTCCCGCACAATTTTCTCCGCCAGAGTAGTAAAGCCAGTGACTGAGGGCAGATATTAATAGCCTGGAGAGGGTCCACGGTTATTGGCCCCCCCCCTGGCTAAAAACATCTGCCCTCAGCCACCCCAGAAAAGGCACATCTGGAAGATGCGCCTATTCTGGCACTTGGCCACTCTTCCCATTCCCGTGTAGCGGTGGGATAAGGGGTAATAAAGGGTTAATGCCACCTTGCTATTGTAAGGTGACATTAAGCCAGATTAATAATGGAGAGGCGTCAATTATGACACCTATCCATTATTAATCCAATACTAGTAAAGGGTTATAAAAAACACACACACATTATTAAAAATTATTTTAATTAAATAAAAACAAAGGTTGTTGTAGTAATTTATTCTACGCTCAATCCAATCACTGAAGACCCTCGGATCTGTACCAAAAAAAAAAAAAAACACTATCCATACCTTCCGAAGATCTGTAACGTCCAACGATGTAAATCCATCCGAAGGGGTTAAAATATTTGGAAGCAAGGAGTTCTGCTAATGCAGCGCAGCTCCTTGCTGCAAAACCCCGGAGAATGTAGGTAAAGTAGGTCAATGACCTATATTTACCTGCATTTGCGGTGAGGCGCCCTCTGCTGGCTGTTCCTAGATTGTGGGAACTTTCCTAGAAAGCTCCCAGGCTCGAGTTCATAAGAGGGCGCCCTCTGCTGGTTGTCCTCATATGAACTCGAGCCTGGGAGCTTTCTAGGAACAGCCTAGATATTGGAACACCTCTTCAAATATAGAGTATCGCACAAATCCTCGTTGCAGTTGCATCCTGTCTTACATAATATAATAATTATATTATATAAGATTCTGAACCCCGTTATCACATCCTTATGACTTACAGGACCACTGAACAACTTCTACAGAATCCTCACTTTTGTAATGCAATTCACTGGAAGAAAATAAAAGTATAATCCTCATTGCATATGTCTTATTAACACTGGAAATGGAAATGCTGTTAGTGCCGTATTATAGCCCTGTATGGGTGGCGGCACTTCTCCCCTGTAGTCTTATACTGGATCTGCCCTTTGGGCCGCAGCTTTCCTCTTGCATTGTTTTGTTGTATTGTCGAGTCTTGTGATGGTGCTGAGCGTAGTGCCGCTATTATGTGCCTGTCTGGTAATGGCCGAGCTATTTCATATTCTGTGAGCATTGTGCATAAGAAATGTGAAATTCAGGCAGAGGGCACTATTCATGGGAGAAAGGCAGACTGTTTTCCACAGCTGGTTCATGTGGACATATTTCAGTCTGTGTATGGACCACCATGCCTGGACTGAGTGTGGGTCTCTGGACTTTTATCTGATTTTCATCCATGTGCCATCTGTGTCTGTTTTTTACGTCCATGTGACATCCGGTTTACAATGGATGCAACACGGAGATAATACAAGTCACACATTACGAAAAAATCGTTTATCATTGACATGTTTGGTTTGTTTTTTTTTTCCATGAGAAACTGATTTTTTTCGTAAAGTGTCACTTGTCTTGTCTCCGTGTTGCATCCATTGTTTCTCATCAGTTTTTACAAACTAAAGCAGTTGGAGTGATGAACTTTACATTGACAAGTATGGTAATAATGAATCAGTGAAAAATGGATGAAACTCCGATGGAACACTGAAGTACAGTCTGTCCCCTCTTAGGCCGGGTTCACATTGCGTTAACAGCAGTCCGTCCAACACATGCAATAACGGGCTGCTGTTAACGCAAGTGCCGATATGTCATCGCGCTAGCGCAGATAGATCATCTGCTAGTTCTATCTGCGCTAACAGTGACTAACGCCTCCACCGCAATGTGAACCCAGCCTTAGAGTTTAAAGGGATTCGGTCTCCTCAAAATCACTAATTAAACTTAACCCATAGTTATTTTTAGGGTGTTAGCCCCTTTAAAGGGAACCTGTCAGCGGGATTGTGCACAGTAACATACAGACAGTGTCAGGTCGGCGCCGTTATACTGATAAAATGATACCTGGATGATGAAATCCATCTTGTGGTTGTTTAATCTTTGTTTTCAGTTAATGATACGCCCGTGCTACGGGGCGGCCTGTGGGGGTCTTCATGTGGCGCTCTGATTAGCTATTCATACTGATGGCTTCTGACAGGTCACTGATCCCTCCCTGACCTGCCCCCTAGTTTACATAGAGAATATTATATATTCTAAATTAGGGGGCCGGTCAGTGAGGGGTCAGTAACCTATCAGAAGCCATACACATGAATACCTAATCAGAGCACCACGTGAAGACCCCCACAGGCGTCCCCCGAATACTGGAAAACTGGCATATAAATGCTGCTATTTTTGTGCCTCATCTAGGTGAGCAAAACTTTTTTTTTTTTTTTTTTACCAGTTCCACCACTTTATAAAAAGTGTTCAGCGCTTAGAAGAAGGGTGCGAGGTCTACGGTGGCCGACAGATACACTATTATTTAAGCAGGGACATGGCATTAATTGTGACTGCAGTTTATTTCCTGACTCTGGGACACAGAAAGTTGCGCCAAATTCATTGCTGTTGCTGTGTTCCTCAAAATGAATGTTGAGCTTCATATTCCAGCAAATTTTTGATAAAGACTGGCTGATAAAAAAAACAAAAACTAGTCTTGATGAATTACCCCGGTAGTGTGTTCCAGAGTTTAATATTTAATTTTAAAATGTACGGTAGTTTAATTTCAGCGATATACAGTTAAATCCATACATATTCGGACAGTGACCAGATCTTGGTGATTTCAGAATTCCATGCCACTATTTTGGATGTAAAATGAAACAACCGACATGCAATTGAAGTGTAGACTTCCAGGTTTAGTTCAAGGGCTTGAACATAAATATCCTGTGAATCGTTTAGGAATTTCAATCTTTTTTTTTTACTACAAATCCTCCTCATTCTGGGGCTTAAAAATAATTGGACAAATTAATACTGTACTTTGCAGAGAATCCTTTGCAGGCAATGGCTGCTTGAAGTCTGGAAGCTTTGCACGTCACCAAACACTGGGTTCTCTCTTTTGTTATGCTTTGCCATGTCTTTACTGCAGCTGACTTCAATTGTTGCTTGTCTGTGGGCCTTTCTGCCTTAAAGGGGATGTGTCAGCTGATACATTCTGCTCAATCCGTGTATCCTAGCCAGATATGTTTGTCTTTGAAACACTGTAGTGTATCAGAGTAGAACACCTTTTTCACAGCTGAAGGGGATTGTGCCACATGGATGACTAGTCATATAGGCGGGACCCTGGCGACTTCTCTTCGCCCGCTGATAGTCACTGGCAAGCCTCTGCCTATGTGTGCAGCTTAATGATGTCTGTTTCTCTTCCATTAAGAGCTCCTTTGATTGCTTTCTGTGGGTTCACATGCAAATGCCATACCTGGAATCTGCTCCAGACCTTAATAATGGATTAACGAAGGAATAGCCCATGTAGCTCATTAAAGAGCTTTTAAGATAATTGTCCAGTTACCGTATTTTTTGGATTATAAGACACACATCTTTTTCCTTCAGATTTTGTAGGAAGATAGGGGTGCGTCTTACAATCCAAAGTGAGCTTACCGGCGGCGGCAAGAGTGCGGTGAGCGGAGTCCACTTTCAAATTCAGTTCCCTGTGGTGGGCTTCGGGAAAATGGCTGCCGCAGGCAGGCATGGGAAGATTGAGATCTTGGGAGACTAGATCTTGTCGCACTCCTGCCTTCTGTGACCTGACTCCACTGCTGCCAACCTCTAGGTAAGCTTCCATTAAAACGGATTACAAGACACACCACCATTTTATAAAAAAAAAAAAAAAAAAATACATATATTTTACACCCCAAAATTTTGGGTGCTTTTTATAATCCACTAAATATGATACTTTTGGTCCTTTTAAAAAGAGGCAGCTACATATTAGAGATTTAATTCCTAAACCCTTACTCCAATTAGGATCTGAATACCCTCAAACCTAAGCTGGGGTCACACTTGTGAGTGCAATGCGAGAAACTCACACGAGTCTCTCGCATCAATGCCCGGCACTGCCGACACTCGGGACCGGAGTATGTGGCTGCATGTATTTCTATGCAGCTGAATGCATCTGTCCTGAGTGCCGGTGGCAGTGCCGAGTATTGATGCGAGAGACTCGTGCGAGTTTCTCGCATTGCACTCACAAGTGTGACCCCGGCATTAAGCTGAGAGTCTGCATTCTAAGCGCATATTGATTCTAGAAAGTTGCATCTTGAATAAGTTTTAGTAAACGGCTAAAATGCCAAAACTTGTCACTGTTCAAATATTTCTGGAATATATATAATATTTTTTATTTATTATTATTATATTTACTTTTTATCTCAGTACTAGCTCGACCTGTACTGATACAGGATACGCTGTAATGCACCTGCATGGTCATGTGACCTAACAACGTCCCTTTTGTTCTGACAATCACAGGTTAGATTTTTAGTATAAAATCTGTTTATTGTGCAGATTAGAGGAAGTAAAGCTTCAGAGCTCGGCACCAGGATACATGTCCCGGTCTGCACCAGCCATTCATTGCAGTCCTTGTTCTTGTAATCCTGCAGATGGAGAAGTAAGAGAAAAGTAACTGGTAACCTGGGTTCCATAATAAAGGTACCGTCACACTCAGCGACGCTGCAGCGATATAGACAACGAGCCGACCTAAACTAGATCACTGGAGCGTCGCTGTTTAGGTCGCTGTAGAGACGTCAAAAATAGCAACTCCAGAACGATGCAGGAGCGATCCAGTGACGTAACGGCGACTCACTTATCGTTTTCGCTGCTTGTTGGCTCCATGTAAAACGTTGCTTTTGATGTCAAACATGACGATACACGCCAACCCGGCGACGAAATAAAGTTCTGGACTTCTAGCTCCGACCAGCGATGGCACAGTGGGATCCAGATCGCTGCTGCGTGTCAAACACAACGAGATCGCTATCCAGGACGCTGCAACGTCACGGATTGTTGTCGTTCTCGTTGCAAAGTTGCTGAGTGTGACGGTACCTTTACACTCTGCCTGATGTAACATTAGGCTTGGGGAGACGTAACTGCTTCCCGGATATTCCATGTGCTGTGAATATTGCACATGGTCTCGTTAATTAGACCAGGACCTATGTTCCCACCGGATTTCTGACTGTTGCTTTGGCAGCCCTGCCATCCAGCGTGCAGTGGTGTTTCTCTGTGCCTGGTGGCAGCTTGGATGGGAAGGTACGCCAGGGGACACCCTGAAATATTTGTCCTATTACTGTACTGGATCATACAGAGAAGTCTTACACTGGCCATACACATTAGATGGTTGTCATCTGAACCTCCTTGTACACATTGCTCTCCAGTCCTATCCAAATACATTTGTGCTGTGCTGGGCCAGCCATACACATGTTCTGACTCAGGAGAGAGGAGTAGACTGCTGTCAGACCTCTGGTGGAGGCCTTCCACTCTTAGGAAAGGAAGTATTGGGCTCTGAAATTTTAGCATGGCCAATCTTTTTGTTCTGTCATCTGTCCTTGGGAAAATCCCAAAGACTTTAGATGGTCAGCCAGTTTGGCAGACATTAATTTAAAGGGTTTGTCTACTACTGGACAATCCCTTCTTAATAGCTGGAGACAGGAATGGCGCAGCTCCCGCAATCTCTAAGCTGTTTCTCCCAGTGGTCACATTGTTTTTTTTTTTTTTGAGTAGCTCGGCGCTACAAGAGTACACAGACTCCAATAAAACCTAAAAAGTTGGTTGGCACTAATAGATTTCTAAGTAAACTGACTGCTATGTTCTATGTCCTTTTCTGTGTGCTGAGAAGTTGCTGTACAAGGACCCCCCCTCCTCCACTGAGACCTGAACCAGTTTGTTTTGCCATCAGTCTTTTTTTGAAAAAACAAATTTAAAGGGATTATCCAGGACTAAATAATTCTTTTACTATGAGCCCCAAAACTTACAAGCGTATAGTTACTAACTAGTTAGCAGCCACCTACCTGTTCCATCCGGCAAACCTGCTATTCTGCTGCTGCATGTCAACAGAACAGCTCTTTTTCTGGTCTGCTCTGTTGAAAAGGTGTGGCTGCCGATGTGATGCTGATTTCACAGCCGACTCCCTGCAGGTTATGCAGCGGGGAGCCAGCTGTCAATCAGCATGATGTTGGCAGTCACTACCCATCAACAGAACAGAGTGGAAGAAATGCATTTAGTTACCAACTACCAGTCTATTAGTTCTTAGGACCACGGTAAAAAAAAAAAAAAACTTATATTTCTCTAGTAGCCTTCCACGACAGCCACCAGGAGGTTGTCTCCATTCCCTAATGGGGGACAGGAAGCACAAGAGGTTAAAAACCCCTCCCACCTCCCATTAACCAGTGTCTTTCCTGTCCCCCATGGGGCATGGAGAGGTTCCTGGTGCGCTGCTGCGGCGGCTCTAAGCAGAGTACCTGTGTTAAATTTCTTGCCGGGCACTTAAGGTCGGGCCCCCTGCGGCTTCCTCCTGCGCTGTGCCTCCCGTCTCCTCGGGATTCTGGGACCGCATTCCCCCGGCCTCCTGCGTCCTCTTGCGGGGATAAAGCTGGTCGGGGTGCCCGCCGGAGGCCTCCCTGAGCTCTCCGGCGTTTCCCCCTCCTAGCGCGCGCTGTTCGGCGACCCGGAAGTCAGGTGACGCTCCACTTCCGGGTCGGCGCTCCTGTGCAGGAGCGATACAGGCCAGAGAAATGGATTACCGAACGGCGTGCGAGGCACGCTGCATCCTCGCACGCCTGCCTGGGACTCCGGAGGGGGAGGGGCGGCTAATTGCCACGCGCTGGTGCAGGCTTATTTTCTACATAAGCTGCGAAGACGTCTCAGGTAAGCTGCTGTAAGCATGGATGCGTCTTGCCCTGCAGCTGCAGAGCCCAGCGCTCCCCAAGCCCTAGTAAGTACGGCAGAGGGGGTCCCATTTAAAGGCACATTTTTCAATATACCTTTTCTTACACGGCTTCCTCTCTCATTGCAGGGAGTCAAGCCTGGCCCTAAAAACATTACCAAGCGCAAATGTGCCACCTGTAATGTAAAAATGCCACCAGATTGGGAGAAAAAGTTATGCCAACCTTGCACGGATAAAATCGTCAGAGCGGAACACCCTTCTTTGATTGATGAAATTCGCTCCTTGGTTAGGCAGGAGGTTCAAACCTCTTTGGCCACACTCGCCCCACCTCCACCGCCACCACCATCCTCACCTGGTCCATCACTCCCTAAAAAGAGGAAAATCCAGGAGTACTCTGAGTCAGAGTCTGAGGGGTCTTATACGTCTTCCTCTGTCAAATGGGAAGATGCGGTACCACGTAAATCTGCGGAAATTAGGAAATACCTTTTTTCCTCTGAATATATTGAGGAATTGGTATCTGCAGTGAGGAACACTATGGGGCTAAAAGAGGAATCAGTTCCTCAGTCTATACAAGACGAACTGTTCGGTATACATACTGAAAAACAACCCGGGTTCCCCGTCCATAAAAGCATAATTGATATGATTAATAATGAATGGGAATTGCCTGAGAAACGGCTAACAACGCCTCCAGACTTTAAACATCGGTTCCCTCTTGAGGAGGACCTAATAAAATGGGACATTCCAAAAATTGATGTCCAGGTGGCTAGAGTGGCTAAAAAGACGGCTCTGCCGTTCGAGGATTCCTCCCAATTAAAAGACCCCTTGGATAGGAAGATTGAGAGCCTTCTCAAAAAATCCTGGGAAACGTCTACCTCAGCCCTCAGATACAATATAGCATCCACCTGCGTGGCCCGCTCTCTCTTTCGTTGGATACAAGAGTTAGAAAGCCACATCTCTCAGGGTACCCCAAGAGAGGAGGTACTGGACTCTTTGCCTATCTTACACAGGGCAACAGGTTTCCTTGCAGATGCCTCACTGGAATCTATCCGGGTGGCCGCCAGATCCTTGGTCCAGACAAATTCAGCCAGAAGAGCTCTCTGGTTAAAGATGTGGAGCGGAGACGTTACGTCAAAAATAAAACTGTGTTCTATTCCCTTTAAGGGTGACTACGTGTTTGGGACCTCCTTAGATGACATCTTAGAGAAAGCCACAGACAGAAAGAAAACCCTTCCTGAGCAGAGACCTCCCAGGAAGCGTTTTTTTCGACCCTCCCAGCCCCAGCCCTCCCAGGGTAAAGGGAAAGGAAAAACCGGGAGGTGGAGTTATGCTAAGGGGAAGCCTAAAAACATCCTTATTCCCCAACAAACACAACAAGAAAAGCAATGACTCCGATCCGGTGGGGGGGAGGCTTTCGAACTTCGTTCACAGTTGGCAGAATATCTCCAACAGCCCCTGGGTGGTGAGTGTAATCCAACAGGGTCTACTGATAGAGTTCGATGCGCCTCCTCCCAGGATCTTAAGAGTCACCTCCCCGTCATCTCGGGAGACTCAAAAGTTGATGATGGCTGGAATACAGGACTTGCTAGACTCAAAAGCTATATCCATAGTCCCGGTGAACGAGCAAGGGGAAGGACACTATTCCCGTATCTTCATGATAAAAAAGCCTTCCGGGCAATCTCGTATTATAATAAATATGAAAGCTCTCAACAAATACATAACCTACCGCAAGTTCAAGATGGAATCAGTAAAAACAGCCATCCCTCCAATAGCTCCTCATTCATATATGGCAACAATAGACCTCAAGGATGCCTATTTCCATATTCCAATACATCCTCGGCACAGGAAATACCTGAGATTTGCGGTCCAATTCAACCAAAAAAATCTTACATTTCCAGTACAATGTTCTCCCCTTCGGGATCTACTCAGCCCCAAGGGTGTTTTCCAGAGTCATGGCGGAAGCAGTTGCCCATATCAGGAGCCAAGACATCGCTATAGTACCATACTTGGACGACCTGTTAATAATTGGTCCTTCCGCCGAAGTTCTCAATCAGAGAATTTCCAAATCTCTGAACATCTTACAGCTTTTGGGTTGGATTCCAAATCTAAAAAAGTCTCAGCTATCACCATCAAAGGTGAGGAAATTCCTCGGAGTCCTCTTGGATTCAGAAGGTCAAAAATCCTTCCTACCAGAGGAACATCGGATGAATCTAATTTCCAAGGTCTCACACTTCAGGAAACAACGTTCTCCGACCTTACGGGTTGCGATGTCTCTTCTGGGTTCGATGACGGCCTGTATACAATCAGTCCAGTGGGCTCAGAGCCACTCCAGAGTTTTGCAGGCGCACATCTTAGGGAACTGGAACGGGAATCCAAATTCCCTAAACAGAAGAGTTTACACTCCAGGGAAGGTAAAAGCCTCGTTAACCTGGTGGACGATCCAATCAAACCTACTGAAGGGGGTCGACTGGGTGCAAGATCCGCTAATTACAGTAACAACGGACGCCAGTCAAAAAGGTTGGGGAGCAGTGGTCTCGCAAATTCCATTCCAGGGTCTCTGGAATCAGAAGGAAAGCTCCGGTTCCTCCAACTCCAGAGAACTGTTGGCAGTGGAGAGGGCCCTTCTGGCAGCCAGCAGTCTCGTTATTGGTCAACATGTCAGAGTGTACTCGGACAATATGACGACTGTTGCGCATCTAAAACACCAGGGGAGTCCAAAGTTCAACCAACTGAAAGCAATTTCAAACAGAATATTTTGCTGGGCAGAGAAACATCTCCTCTCACTTTCAGCGATACACCTCAAGGGGTCGGTGAACGTTCAGGCAGATCGCCTAAGTCATCACGTCTTACATCCAGGAGAGTGGAGCCTGAAGGCGGACGTTTTCAAAATGTTGACAGACAGGTGGGGTCTTCCCGATATAGACCTTCTAGCGTCCAGCCAGAATGCACAAGTCGAGAACTACTTCTCCCTAAACCCCAAGGACAGGTCTCAAGGAGTAGACGCCTTTGCTCATACTTGGAGGTTCCATCTAGCATACGGGTTCCCTCCAATACCGTTACTTGCGAAGACCCTCCGGAAGATCCGGGACGATCAGGTCCAGACTATCTTAGTAGCTCCAGCATGGCTGAAGAGGAGCTGGTACCACCTCATCGAAGAACTGAAGGTGGACGGTCCAGTCTTTCTTCA